>NC_060279.1:87421626-87623012 GCF_021613505.1 Equus quagga
TTCTTCTTCTTCTTCTTCTTCTTCTTCTTCTTCTTCTTCTTCTTCTTTTTGAGTAAGATTAGCCCTGAGCTAACAACTGCCAGTCCTGCTCTTTTTGCTGAGGAAGACTGGCTCGGAGCTAACATCCGTGCACATCTTCCTCTACTTTATATGTGGGACGCCTACCACAGCATGGTGTGCCAAGTGGTGCCATGTCCGCACCCGGGATCCGAATCGGCGAACCCTGGGGCACAGAAGTGGAATGTGCGCACTTAACCCGCTGCGCCACCAGGCCGGCCCCAAACAAATTTTCTTCTGCCTCAGGCTCCAACTGGGTCAGAAGGGCACTCTTACTGACTCTGAGTTATTTACATTTTTTTTGTGTCTGTGAGGAAGATTAGCCCTGAGCTAACACCTGCCACCAATCCTCCTCTTTTTTCTGAGGAAGACTGGCCCTGAGCTAACATCCGTACCCATCTTCCTCCACTTTATACGTGGGACGCCTACCACAGCATGGCTTTTGCTAAGCGGTGCCATGTCCACACCCGGGATCCGAATCTGCGAACCCTGGGCCACCAAAGCAGAACGTGTGCACTTAACTGCTGTGCCACCGGGCCGGCCCCTACATTTTTTATTTTTATTCTCCATGAGTTTTTTTGCTTTCATTTTAGTTTTAAAACCTGCCATTAAAATGTTATTTATCACGCTTATTGAGGTTTTTGGCTCTCCTTTGAATTTTCCATTTGACCTACTTGCCTCACCCTGATCCCTGTCCTGCTGTCCAGTCCACTTCCTCTGCTCCCTGCACCTCCCAGCCGTTGCTCCATCCACAGTGGACTTTTCATTGTCACCCAGAGGAAGTTTACTTTTGCCTCTGGGTCTTTGCATGGGCTGTTCTGCCCTACTGTAATGCTCTTCCCTCCACATTTTGTTGGAGAGAAACCAGCAATTGGGCTGCAAGCAAGGTCGATGGGCCCAGAAAAGTGTGATATTTTGTTGTAAAGTGAAGAAGACATGCACCCAGGTCACCTGCTGCTGCAAAGTCCAGAGAGGTGAGAGCTGAACGATGACCATTTGGATTTCACTAGCAGAGGTCACTGGTGTTCTGGATAATAGCAATGTTGGGAAGTGGTTGTGTGTGTGTGTGTGTGTATCTTAACTTGAAAAACCAAGGTGGAGTTGGAGGATCACAAACATTAACAGTTCTGTTGAAGCGTTCTCTTGTCAAGGGGAGCAGCACAGAAGGATGCTCCCCAAGCAGCACCTTTCGCTCTCCCCTGTGTGAGTCTGCACTAACTTCTTATTTCTGCTATAATGAATTACCCAAAATTTAGTGACTTCCAGCAACATAAATTTATTGCCTTCCAGTTCTGGAGGTAACAAGTCCAAAATGGGTTTCACTGGGCTGAAATGAAGGCATTGACAGGCAGGGCTGAGTTCCTTCTGGAGGCTCCTGGGGAAAGTGCATTTTCTTGCCTTTCCAGCCTCTAGAGGGAGCCTGCATTCCTCGGTTCATGGTCCCTTCCTCCATCTTCAAGGCCAGAAGCATAGTAGATTCAAATCCCTCCCTGCCTTGTCAAGACCCTTGTGACTACATGGGGCCCACCCAAATAATCCAGGAGAATCTCCCCATCTCAATATCCTTAACTTAATTCCATCTTCAAAGTCCCTTTTGCCTGTAAAAGAGTACATTCACAGCTTCCAGGGGATTAGGGCCTGGACAGCGCAGGAGGCTGTTATTCTGTCTACCACAAGGATATAATTTCTTTGACCGACTTGTCCTCTCACCAAATGATGAGCTTCCCAAGAGCAGGGGCCATGCCTGAATCAAGGCCCTCTAATTCGCTCTCACTTACCAGGTTCCTGTCCATCATATCATAATTCTCAATTAGCTATTTATTTATTTAACTCATTTTTTCCCACCTCCCTTAACTAAAGAGTATTCTGCAAAAGGTGAGGGCCTATGTCTGCTGCATCCACCCCAGTTGTTCCAGGGCCAGCTCAGGGCCTCACACATGAGGGGGCCTCAGGCTTTGGGGTCAGAAAGAACTGGATTAGTGCCTGGCATCATCAGGAAGTTTGAGCATGCTGCTTACTTGGTTCGACCCCAGTTTTCATATCTATATAATGGAGGCAATAATTATATCTTCCTTATGGGGTTTTGTAAGAAGTTAATGAGATTAACAAGTGCCAGATAAGGCACTAAGTATTAAGTATTTTAGGAGAGCAAGAATGAAGGAGATCTCAAAAAAATGTGCATGGGATTAATGGATGTTGGAATTCATGGACTTCCCTCCTGAACACTCTGCCTCATCCTGTCCCACTGTTATGCTCTAACTCCCTTCTCTCTTGCTCCACTCAGGGTCCCTGATTGAAGTCCAGGCAGGCAGCCGTCCAGACCACCCTCCCCTGAATGTGGCTTCTCCCTGCTCAGGGGAGGGAGAAGAGCTCCATTTTGCATCCATCAGCTGTCACAGGATGAAGCCTCAGGACCCACAGGAACAGGAGGCCACTGGTAATGAGCACTCAGAGATTAAGATCCACTAGTGAGCAACTGCAGAGATTCAGCCCTGGCTTGAGGGATCATGGCCCCTGTGGGGCAAAGAAAAGGTCAGTGGTTGATTCCTGAAGAGTTAAAATCTCTCTAAATAGTGTAAAGAACACAGGCTTTGGAACCAAAGGGTTTCGAGTATGGATCCTCACTCTGCCCCTTTACTACTAAGTATGTGACAAACCGACCCCTCCGTCTCTGTGCCTGCTTCCTGCTCTGTGAAACAAGGATGACCAGCCCCACCAGAAAGTTCATGGTGAGAATTCTGGGAGTAAACTCCTATCAGAGCACCTGCCACAAAGTGTATGCTGAACTCATGCTGGATCCCTGTGTTTGAACAGAAGGGTCCTACTGGGAATTTCTCCTGACTCTGGAGGTGACCAGCATCAGACCTCAGACCTTGCACATTGATGTCCATTCTCCTGGAATGTCCGCCCCCTAGGTCTTCATCTGTCTGTGTCTTTGAAAGCCAAGTTCATGAGGTGGACTTCTGGGTTGAGATGTGAGTCAAGCAGCAGCTCACGATTTTCCTCTATAGAGACAAACCAAATGAATGAGAATGGTTCCCAAATGTTCACATGACCATCTGACGAATGAAACTACGTGATCCCAAAATTCTCCTACAACACCCAAACAAAGAAAGGAATGTATCATAGCAGCCCCTTCATAAAGCCACCTTAATGGAAAGAAATCAAAGGATTGGATGAGGCATTACAAATTCTCTAAAACTGGACCCTGGCCCATTTTTAATAGCACCAAAAACCATAAAGTACCAAGAAACAATTTTTTAGTTAAACAAGCAATATTTCCACAGAAGAAATAACAGAACATTACCGAGGGAAATTAAAGAAGATCAAAATGAATGAAAAAGTATCTTATGTTCATGGATGGGAAGACACAATATTGTTGTCAACTTTCTCCATGCAGATTTAAATAATCCAGGTAAATATATATATATGGATGCATATATCTATATGGATATATAAGTAAATAATTTGTGTACAAGTATATCTATATCTATATATATATACATATTTAAATTGACAAGTAGATTCTAAAATTTATATGAGACCTGAAATAGCAAAACAATCTCGAAAAGGAAGAACACAGGTAGAAAAATCAGACTTTGCTATAAAGCTAGAGCAATCAAGTTAGTGTAATGTGGACAGAATAGAGTTCATAAATAGACCCACACATGCTGTACGGTCCACTGAACAGCACCCAGACTATTCAATTGGGAAAGGAAGGACTTTTTAACTAACGTGGAAGAACAAAAGGATCAAGGTTTGGGAAAAATAAAGTTCTAAATATTATACTTGGTTTATATAATTGGAATCATGCAGTATGTGCTCAGGTGGTTTTTTTCACTCAGTATTGAGCTTTTTGAGGCTCATCCACGTTGTGTGCATATCAGCAGTTTGTTCCTTTATTGCTGAGTAGGATTCCAGTGTATCACACTTTGTTTACCCATTTTCCTGTTGATGCACATTTGGCTTGTTTCCAGTTTGTGGTGATTATGAATAGAGCTGCTTTGGACATATTTGTTCAAGACTGTTTCCGGGTATGTTTTCATTTCTCTCAAGTGTTGGGAGGCAGGGCTGGGGTGGAGACAATGTGGTCAGAGTCACATGTTGGGAGCTTGAGAGTCGCCATGGGAGACCAGCATCCAGCAGGCAGCTAGAGAGATGGGTGGTCTGGAGCTCAGGAGGAAAGTAGGGACTGGAGATGCACAGTGGGAACATGAGGGGATCCAAAAATTCTGATGTCGAATGCCTGTTGTTGAGGGTTGAATTGTGTCCCCCTAAAAGATATATTCAAGCCTCACCCCTGATACTTGAGAATGTGATTTTACTGGGAGATGGCTCTTTGCAGATGTATCAAGTTAATATGTCATCAGACTGGATGGAGGGGGCACTAAATCCAGTGACTGGTGTCTTTGTACACAGAGGGATATTTCAACACAGACACATGTAGGGAATGGGGCAGTATGACAATGGAGGCAGAGATTGGAGTTATGATGCCACAAGGCAAGGAATGCCAAGGATTGCTGGCAACTACCAGAAGCAGGAGGAGGCAAGAAAGGAGTCTTCCTTAGAGCCACCTGAGGGAGGGTGGCCCTGCGGGAACCTTGATGTGATCTTCCAGCCTCCACGCCTGTGAGAGAATTAATTTCCACTGTTTTAAGCCACCTGCTATGTGATAATTTGTCACAGCAGCCCTAAGTGACTAACACATTGGCTCAGTACCTACTGGGCATCAATTCTTCACCTGTCCTGTCTCGTTCAATCCTCAAAGTGACTCTGAGAAGTCAGCCCTGTCCCCATGTCACAGAGGAGGCCCGAGTGAGCCGCACGAAGCCACACAGGCCAGCAAGTGGAGGGCCCAGGGTGAATTCATGTAGACAGTCCCAATGCCACAAGTGGGTCTTTTTTTTTTTTTTTTTTTGAGGAAGATTAGCCCTGAGCTAACATCTGCCACCAATCCTCCTCTTTTTGCTGAGGAAGACTGGTCCTGAGCTAACAACCGCGCCCATCTTCCTCTACTTTATATGTGGGACACCTACCATAGCATGGCTTGCCAAGAGGTGCCATGTCTGCACCCGGGATCAAAACCACCGAACCCCCAGCCACTGAAGCGCAACATGCGAACTTAACTGCTGTGCCACCAGGCTGGCTCCTCACAAGTGAATTTTAATCAGTGGGCCCCGAGGGTTTGTCTGGTGTCCAAATGCTGTCCTAACTGCTTTGTAAACATTCAGACTGTCACACAGTTCCAAAGAGTAGTGATGACCATAGTTGCTGGGCTGGTTGTGTGTATTTCCATAGATTCAGCCAGGCAGGAGTCTCCGTCTCTCTTCTCTTTCTGTCTCTTTCCTCTTTCTTCCTCCCTTGTTCCCTCCTTTTTCTCCTTATTTTTCCTCTTTTCTTTCTACCTCCCTCCCCCATCTTGTCCTGGAGAAGAGAGAAACAGATCTCCTAGCCTTGCTCTCTCTTCTTTATTTGTCTGTTCCCAACTGTGAAGTCCAGCCTGGGCAATGTTTCCTCACTGCCTACTCCCAAAAGCAAGTCTTTGCCTGATCTGCGACACTGGGTGAAAGTAATTTTGTCTTTTTTGTGGACAATACCTCACACATAATAAGCTCTCAATAAGTATTTTGTAAATTAAAAAAGAAATGATGCTGTTGCTTGCCAAATCTCTGTCTCCAGCCCAGGTCTTTTTTCTGACACCAGCTTGTTTATAATTGTCCTGATGCTGTCTATAATGGCATCTTCAATGCTTCCCATCTTGCTAGATGATGAGCCCATGGGGACAGGGGCTGGGTCTGTTTTGGCTCCCAGAGCAGTTCAGAAAATTTTGTAGATAAGTTAAGTCCAAGAGAAACCTCTGAGTCAGGTCGATAGGTTCCCAGGAGACAAACACAAGCAAATTCAGAATCTACCACTTTTGTAGCCAGCAGGAAGCGAGCCTGTTCTTGTCCTGGAGGGAGACATGATCTCACCCTCCAAGGTCGTCCCCTGCAAACACAGCCCTGAGAACTTGGCCAAGTAAGGAGCAGTCAGAGCATCATGTTATGGACAGACCCCGCAAGACGTGTAGGAACATGAAGGACTCAGGAGACTGTCTTTTCCAACAGGTGGTTTTGCTCTTCTTTAGTGATGTGAAGACTTCAGAATCTTTCATAAGGTTCTCCTTTTCTAGGATAGACTAGGATTTCTGTCACTTGTGATCAACATATTACTATATTACTATATATATGTTACTATATATATTACTATATAACCCTGGAGCATTTGACTGCATCCCCATCAGAAAACCAGGAGGATGCAGTGAATAGAGAAACCCCAATCCTGACATTTCACAACTCTGTTTTCTCACTCCATGCTTTGTCTGAGGAAGTTGAAAAGGAGATGACTAGAAGGAAGTGGCACTGTGGGAAAATAAAACTTCATTTTTTTGTTCATAAATCCTTGCACTTTCTTCCTTTTAATGGCAGCCAGACTTTAGCTACCTCCCTCAACTCCTCCACGTGCCTCAAAGGATCTGGACTCGAGAGTGTGGGATTCTTGCATGAGCTTCATCAGTTTAGGATGCTCAGATGGGGAATGGGCTGAGCAATGCTTTTGTAAAGAAGATGAGGGGGTGGGCCCCCGAGATGTTCTAATCAGGAGTGTGAGCTCTACTGATCTTTGTTCTAGAAAGTTTTTTCCGCATTACCAAATGATAAAGAACTAGAAAAGCTGATCGTCTCCAAGGGTGGTGACATTACAGCACTTTCACTCAAGATAACGTGGGGAAAAAATGCCCACCCTCACTTGAGAGATTTATTAAATATAGCATATATTTTCTTAATGAAACCAATGATAATGAAATTTAGAAGATTGGAAATCACCCAGAAAAATAAATAAAATAGAATGACATAAAATCATACCTCCTATAGGATCAAAATGAGAGAAAAAACAAATTTATTGATAAAAAAGACAGTATACCAAGATGGTAAGCAAATGTTTTTGGCTCTGGGGAGGGGGACCTGGTGTTGATGATGTTATAGATTGTACCACGGGCACCACAGAACCTTATGTGTGGGATGGTGCTTGGCACAGAGTAGATGTTCAATCAACATTCAAGAATGACTGAAAGTCAGCTGGTTTCTCCAAGTTCTAGATCCAAATATCCTATTTAGTAAGTTCAAATCGTACCTAACAAGGTCTTCAAAGAAAACAGGTTTTTAAAATTTTCCTGAAACACAATAATAAATTTGCTGTTAGTGACATCAAGTTGATTCTGACTTCTAGGGACCCTACATACAGCAGAGCAGAACGCTACCCGGTCTTTTTTGTGCCATCCACTTAGTCTCTGCCACTGTATCAGACAATGCTTTGATGCTGTTCATAAGGTTTTCATGGCCAATTTTTTCATAAGTGGAAGGCCTGTTCCTTCTTCCTAGTCAGTATTAGCCTGGAAGTTCCACTGAAAACTGTCCACTATGGGTGACCCTGCTGATATGTGAAATACCAGTGGCATAACTTTCAGCATCATATCAACCTGCAGCTGCCTCAATATGACAATCCACAGATGGGTGGTGTGGTTCCCTGGGAAGGAAACAAACCTGGGCTGTAATGGTGAGAGTACTAAATCTTAACCACTAGATCACCAGGGCTGGCATTAAGTAAATAAGGGCTGCAAGTACTTCTCACTATCATATTAATTACTTCTAGAATCTGATGGCCCCTTCCCTACAAGTTCCTGTTACTTCATTCTTCAACCTCTCTACATAAGACCCAATACTCACCCTGAATCTGTTTCTCTTCAGGTCCCCATTGGTCTCTTCAATCTTAGGCCCAACTGGCTTTTTTCGAGTCTCACTGTCATTAATTCCCTTAGGCCATTAGGGACATCCAGACATGCAGAAGGGTCCCTAAGGATGAACTAGGAAACAGAGAAAAGGGTAAGAGAAGCCCAGTCCACTGATGAGAGGGTCTTTTTTGTCCCCCATTTTTTTATCTTAGGCAGGCCATACCTTTTCCCTACTCAAGGTTATACTGCTACCTTCCTGGCTTGAGTCTTGGATCCCCTGTTTGAGGGTCCAATTCCTCTCAGAACTGGGTGATTTTTGAGCTCAGAACCTGGCCACGGTTCAGCACCACGGACAGCATCACACCTCCACCCAAATGTCTAGAGCTCACCTGGACTACAATTTGTCTTGGAGGACGGACATCTCCTTGTGTCCTGAGCTACCTTCACTTCATCCCCAACAAATTAGTTCAAGACAAGGATGGAAGGAGGGGCGAGTTCACTGTGCCATAGCCAATAAAGGGTCTGGACACACATACCATTTTTAGGTCATTGTCCCACAATCCTGGGAATTTGGCATCAATTACTCTGGTGTATGAGGTTCCTGGAGATTGTCTGACCACAGAAAACTATCCATCTCAATGGTTCCTATGAATGTGAGGCTGGGGCTCCCAAGACGCTGAGTGCAAGAGGGAGTCCCAGTAGAGTTCAGGGCTTGAGATACTCAGTGCCTGGTTCATTGAGACCAGCCTGAGGAGAGAGACAAGAAGGATTCTAGAATCCACCTTCTTTGCTGTTTTTACAGCTCTAGAAGCAAGAAGGACCAACATTCATTCACCCTTCACCACTGAAGAGAGAACTATTATGTTTCTGTCCCAGGTACTCCATTCGTGTGGACATCATTGCTTTTGAAGAACATAGTATAGGTAAGAAAGAATCTTTTTCCTCTAAGATTACTTGGGAGTGGGGTCTCTGCCACCACCTAGCAGAGCTGGATTCCCAAGTTCACACGATGGGAAGGATGAGGTTATACAGGACATGTCTTTATTCCCCCACAATCAGGTTCGTCCCCACAAACCTTCCTGATCAAACCATAGTAAATTCTAGGTCTCCAATGAAATTCCTCAGGTATCACAAGATGAAAGCTTGGGGCCCAAGGGACAGGAGCAGCAGCATAAAGTATTCAGAGTATAGAGGACAAGTATGTCCTGGGGCCCAGAGCTTCACCGGGAAAGGAAAACTTCAAACACTTGTTCTTATGGAGTAAAAGTGTCTTCAATCAATGGAGGGTAAATGATTTTATAGGAATTCTTTGCTGTAGGGAAAAAATATGGGATTTAGAATAGGAGAAACTTGGATTCAATCCTGGTTTCTCCACTTACTAAGGTGGTGACAATTGAAAAGTATGTCATTAAATGTTTCTCAGCCTCAGTTTGCTGCTCTACAAAGTGGGGAAATAAGAAGCGCCACCTCACAAGGATGTTGTGATACATGTAAAGCACCGTATACAGGTCCTGGTACAGATGTGTGTTCAGCGTATTCTGGTTCCTTATCCACTGAAAATGCAAGTTCCTGCTGGCAACTTAGCCTGTTGTTCGGAGTGGCAAGTCCCATCATGTATTAAATGAATGCAAGACATTCAGAAAAATGAGCTAAAATTTCACCAGCAACACCTAACCAGGAAATGGATAAAACAGCACACCATACACTTCTCACTTGGGTCAAGCGGAAAGAATCAGAAGTCTGTACTGTGATGCTGAAAATATCCTGACCCTGAATAGTTATCTCTTCTCCAGAAGCAGGAATATAGAGGGGAAAGTGGGACTGAGAGAACCCTTGGAAGTTTCACTGAGATGCCCCAATAGGCACATATGCTCACTCATATGAGTGGACAGACCTGGATGAAATCAATGAAAAGACTTCCAGAGGAATACCTACAAATCACTGGGGTTAACTCTGAGGGTTAGCAGAGCCTATCATTTCCACCACACTGTTCTGAATCGGCGTTCAAGCAGAAACCCCAATGTGGGCTACACCTCTGTGCTAGTGGAGAGGATTTTAGTGAACGTCAGAGTGTCAGATGAGAGAGTAGAGTCCTGGGCCCCAGGAGGCATAAGCTGAACCCAATTTGAGTTCTACCCTCTTGCTCTTCCCTTGGCTTCTCTCAATCCCAGACACTTAGGTCTCAGAGAAGTTGATTGAAGGCAGCACACAATCCCCAAATGCTAGCTCACAATGGAGGGGGCAGATACAGTGTCTGGTCAGACTGCCTGTGTTAAGCACGAGAATATGAAAAGTAATCACGTGAATACCATGCAAACATCCTACAGCAGAATGGCAGATGAGAGACATAAGGCTGTGCAAGCCAAAGAATACAGTCTGAGGGCACTGATAATCCAAGAAATAGAAGAACATCCTTTCTCAAAAAAACACCTTCTAAAAAAAGTGTTTGCAGTACTGAACTTAATCAGACAAAATAATGACTCATAATAGCTCAAAAAAATGTGAATAGTTCTTTCCTCAGTTATATCAAGTCTACTGAGTCCATCAAAGGCATTCTTCATTTCTCTTATATTTTAAAAATTTCTGCAATTTCCATTTATTTCTTTCTTATAAATTTCATCTTTCTGTTGAAATTCCCCACATGATCATGCATTTTTCCCACCTTTTCCACTAGAGCTTTTAAAATAGTAATTGTAGTTCTGTTCATATTCCTGTCTGACAGTTCCAATATCTGGGTCATATGTGAGACTGCTGTTATTGATTGCTTTGTCTCTTGAGAGTTGGTCCTTGAGCTGCCCCAGGTTGGGGGCTGGACATGGAGGGGCATTCATCTGCTGAGCTCAGAATCCACTGGGATCCCAGCATGTTTCCTTCAGCCTCTCTGTGATGTCCCAGCTCAGCAGGCAAGCAGGAAAGGAACGAATCCTCTCTTCTGCTATTGTTCTATCCAGGCTCTCAACAGATTTGATGATGTCCATCAATGTGGAAGAGGGAAACCTACTTTACTGAATACACGGATTCAAGTGATAATCTCATACCTCAGTTTCATATCTGGAAACACCCTCACAGATGCATCCAGAAAGAAGGTTTAATCTGGTCATCCCATGGCCCCATCAAGTCGACACACAAAATTAACCATCACAGTGGCCCTGGAGGTCAATGTTCAGCCTTTTGACACAGACAAACAGACAGACACACAGCTGGGCACATTCTGAGTACTGAGACGGACCATTTCCTGACCTTCACCCTGGGGAAGATGAACCTCCTGTGAATAGGCAAATGGCCCTAGTTATCAAATCACAGAGATCCTGGGACAATGTCTTAGTAAGAGAGAAATACCAAGGATGCTCTTTTCCTGGATGCTTTGCATGTCACTTTAAACCTCTCCCCAGGCCACTGTGTCTTCCTGGGTCACCAATCCATGTACAGAGGGTTGATGGTCCTTGCCCACTGAGGTCCAGCCTGTGGCTTTCCCCAACACCCTTCTTGCTTCCCAGCATTTGAACAAATATTCTGTCATGCCAGCAAGGTGAACCAACAGATCAGCAATGATGTGAGAGAGCTACAATACCACCTGCCCCTCCACTGATCCTCAGATCCTGGTGGCTGCTGTTTCAACTTCTCTTGTTGCCAATAGGGAAGGGGATTCTGGAAAATGTAGTTCCAGCCTGGTAAAGCGTCCACAGATGTCTTCACTGAAGGCTTCAAATCACCATTTAGAAGTCATCCTTTAAATACAATAATTGGAAAAATTCATCAGGTGAGCAAATCTCCAACTTTGCCTTTTCCCTATTAGCTAAGATTTGTATGGTTACTGTTTAATTATCACTTGATGCACATGAAACCAACGTAGAACTCAGTGGCCCAAACAATCACTTTATTCTATCTCACGGTTCTGTAAATTGGCCAGAGACAAGCTGGGCTGTTTCACTCCTAGTTTTGCTTTGGGCTCTCAGGCAGTCTCGTTGGGATGGAGACTGGGACTGGGGCTGGATGTCAGACATCTCAGGGCTCCTGTATGTAGCACCTCACTCCATCGGTGTCCATTGGGTTGTTTACACCAACATCCAGGGAGCCCCGAGGCAGGAGTGGAAGCTGCCGGGCCTTCTTAATGTCTGAGCCGTATGAGTCTCAGAACATCTTGTTCTCCACATTCTATTGGTCACAGCAGTCATGGGTCCAATGCAGGTTCAAGAGGAGGAGATAATAGTAACAAGCTCCATCTTGTAACAAAAGGAGTGTCATGTTCGTGGCACACGTTTATAAAGAAAGGGCAGGATTGTTTGGGGTTTTCTTCGGAGATTAGTTCCTACAGTTACTCATCCATCTGAGTGTTGGCTGCCTTTTCTATCTGATGAGGGGGATCACCCCTCTCTGTCAGGGATGTTGGGAAAATGAAAGGGAAACAGATACATAAAGAGACAGCACAGAGCCTTCACCTTCCCTGCCCTTGGACCAGTGACGATGACCTGGCATTGCTTGTAGGACGTTCATGAGGGTTGACAGAAGGACAAGGAGGAGAAACAGCAGTCTTCCCCACCCTCAGTCCCTCCTCCAAGGTAGGCCTGAGCCCTCCCCAGCACATTTGATGTCTTTATCCTCCTGAATCCAGACATAAGATCCCTGTTCTATGTGATCTGGCCTCTCCACGGAGCTGCAGACATCTCCAAAGTCAGTGCTCAGCTCTGGATCAGAACCACGGACAGCGCCATCACGGTCGGTGGGATCCCCGGGAGCAGATAAGTCCTGGTTGGAGGGAGCGCCCCTTCTGGGCGGTGGTCTGACCCATTGCTGGGTCAGAGATCGTAATGGGCATGGACGGAGTGCAGAACCTGGTAGCTGGGAGAGGATCTCCAGCACAGTCGAGGAGTGAGTGGGATTGAGTACACAGTACCTGGGGGTCCAGGAATTCCCAGGGTACCAGGATCACCTGTGGAGTTCACATCCCCTGTGACTGCCTGAGAGTCTGCACCATGTCTACTTGACCAGTTCCTCCCTGAGACTCACCTTCCAGTCCAGAAGAGCAAGAGCCCCTCCCACCTCAGCCTGGGGTTCCCCATCACAGCCACCTACCCTGTAGCACTAGAGTTGTTAGGTACTCTGTCTCCCAACCAGATGTTATTCTCCTCAAATGCAAGGGCTGGGTCTCTCCTATTCACCCCTTTACTGGAAACCTGAAGGCTCAGTGAACATGGTTGTTGAGTGAATGAATGACTAAATGAATGAAATTTTACCTCTCACCTCATAGGAAGAGTTGACAATTCTTCCCTCTTAGGTTAACATAAGTTTCCTTTCTCCAAGCCAATGAAAACTGGGCAGACAAAGGTTGATGAATTGGGTCCCGGTGCAGACAATGGTGCATCAGACAGGGCACCTCTGTGATTCGGCCAATTCACTTGCCTTCTTTTAACTTCGGTGTCTTCTTCTTCAAATGGGAGAAATGGGGCTAGAAGTCCCCCTTCTCTGAGGGTGTGTTGGTCACAGTTCTTCTTTTGCACACAGTTAGGTTCTCTGTGGCTTCCCCCGTCCCTCCTTCTCATTCTTCTGTTTTTCCTGGCAAATCGGGTCTGCAACAAACAGGCTGGGCATGCCAAGCCCTTCTGACCACAGATGCTGCAGCTGCCCCTGCTGGGAGAGCGTGAGTGGCCAGGACAGGGCTCCCAGGAGGGGGAAGGGGCTGCAGGATGAGGGTCCAACTGCAAACGCAGGAAATGGTGGCCGTGTAGCAGTGTCCATGCTCAAATTCTACACTTTCCTTCTCCATGGTCACAGCACGGACTCCACTCTGGGTTTTGGGTGACAGTTCTGGGAAGAGGATTATAGGGCATGGGCAAAATCGTGAAGCTCAATGGAAGAAAACAGACTGTAATTTTTTCTATGTATACAAAGTCCTAAGAAAAGCATATGCAGAGCCCTAGTGTTAAAGGCAGCCTGTTCAGATAAAACTACAGAGAAAAGCAAGGAATCAACTGTTATTACAGTGAGGCTGGTCTTGTGGGGAGAAGGCAGTTTGTGGATAGGGAGGCGGACTCAGGGGGCGGTCCTGGGTGCTCCCAACTTTTTATTGCTGGGAGGGTGTTCATTTTGTGATGAATCACTGAGCTGTTCTTTGGGGGACACTTCTCTGGATGTGTCTTATGTTTCTCCCAAAAAATGTTTCCAGAAAATCGACATGGGCCTGAGGAGGCACCACCTCCCAGGATTCTCCCCTTAGCCAGCCCCAGGGCTCCTCTGGGGGCAGGTGGCAGCTTGAGGAGCAGTCTCAAGGAGTCTAGCTTTGTATCTTCTATTCAAAGAGCAAAACATCACAACCCTCCCAAGGCAAGGTTCTGCCTGGTGCAGAGACTAATAAACATCCACTCCTCTCTGTTTATCAGGCCTAGAGACCACAAGATATGCCTACCTGGGATCTTTGTGGTGGCCCCCAGCCCCCATCTTTGTGGTCCTGTCTGGGCAAACCCCATCACCCCAAGTGCATCAGACCACCAGGAGGAGCCATGAAGTTGTGAAACGCAGCAACCCTGATCTTGGTCTACAGCCTCATGGGAGTGCGGCAATAAGTGGATGGAGAGGGTAAGAGGCAAGAGCCCCCATCAGCTTCCAGAGAAGAAGGGAGAGGAATGGGAAAATAATAATATTAATAGTGTTAATAACAACGTTAATAATGTTTCCTATTTATCATTCCTATGTAGTGAGACTGTAAATCTTGAGATAGACTCGTCTCTCAGTGACAGGGTCAGAGCCAGGCGTCAGGAAGTAGCTGGTGGTGCAAGAGGATGGATTGAAGGAGATGGATGGAAAGAGGACACTGGCACCATGACCCCGGTAACTCTCTGGTTGAGCAGCAGAGGGCGCCCTAACTGGGGCCGGGAATGTGGAGATGGAGGCACAGCGGCAAGGGGGCGCCATGGGGCAGGGGGAGGGACACAGACTCCAGGTTCTCAGGGAAAATTACCTCATCTCTGTGGGCCTTGGGGTCTGCATCTACAAAGTGGACATCACAGGTTCTACCTTTATGAATTTGAGAACGAAGACCAGGCTCATATAATTGGCAGCAACAACAATACACACAAAAAGCAAGGAGAGAGAGGGGTCCTTCCACGATATGAACCCTGGAATCCAGCCACATGTACAGCCAGGTCAAATGATGTCCTGAATACAAAAAGGGACTCAGGAGGCCGGGAGATATAAGACAGAAGCCCAGACCTTGTGGACAAGCCAATACTCACTCCAATCCACATTTTGTCCCTCACTGTATATTTTTTTGTGAGCTTGGAGATTTGAAGAATATAGTTAGAAACAGATGCTCCAGAGACAGGAAGATGAGATTCAAATCCCGGCTCCAACATGAGCAACACGAGCTGGATCTGCTCTTTAAAGTGAGATCACGGACTAGCCCAGGGTCCTAACAGCCTGTTCTAAGCTGATGACGACTCAACTTCAACCTCATACAAAAACCCTACCCTTTCTCCTCCCAACACTTTATGTTCCTGATATCACAATTTATATCTTTTTATATTGTGTCCGCATTAGCAAATTGTTTTAGTCATTGTTATTCTTAATACTTTTGCCTTTTCACTTTTATACTAAAGTTAGAAGTAATTTACGCAACGCCATGACCGTGTTGTGGTATTCTCTATTTAATTTTTCCACAGAAACTTAAACTTCCATATGCTTTCATGTTGCTGTTTAAGATCTTTTCAACTTGAAGAACTCTGTTAAGCATTTCTTGTGAGGCATTTTGCTAAGTGGAATAAGCCAGTCACAGATGGATAAATGTTCCGTGATTCCCCTTAAATGAAGGATCTAAAATAGTCAGATCTGTGGAAGCAGAGAATAGAGGGGCGGCTGCCAGGGCTGGAGGGAGGGGGTGGGGAGTTGTTCAATGGGCATAAAGTTTCAGTTTTATGCAAGATGAACAAGTTTTAGAGATCTGCTGTAAAACATAGAGCCTATAGTTAACAATACTGTATCGTGCGCTTAAAAGATTCATTGAGAGAGTAGATCTCATGTTAAGTTTTCTTGCAGCAATAAGCAAAAAATGAAAAAGACATGGAGATGCAGGGAAACTGTGAGAGGTGATAGGTGTGTTTTTTACCTGAGTGTGGTCATGGTTTCACAGGTGTGTGCATTTGTCCAAACTCATCAAATTGGATATATTAAATATGTGTTATTTTTCATACATCAATTCTACCTTAAAAAGGCTGTTTAAAAAAAGGGAAGTGAAATCACATCTGTGAAACTCATCATCACATTGGTACAATGGAAAGGGATCATTACCACCCCCCTCAGGGGGTCTTCAAAAAGCTCAGGATCTATTGTAAGTAAAACATTTAGAACAGCAATTAACTGACATTAAATGCTTCACCCAATTATTCAGACTGTTTTCGGCTAAATGCGCAAAGCTCAGATGACCTTTCACCTGATTCCAATAGCAGTTCAGTTTGAGGACAAGACATTGCAGAGTCATCACTGCCCTCTGGTGGCCACAGCCTGAATTTCCCCCTCTGCGGATGCCCACAGGAAGGCGGTCTCAACAGTCAAGAACACTCATTCGTCCTCATCTGGTGTGCTGGGGTTTCACAGTAGGTTCTCTGTTGGTTTCCTCGGCATTGGATGGGAGGCTGTTAAAAAGCGGCATTCCAGGAAGCTCTGCAGAGAGAGGAGGGCTGTTTGTGGCTCTGCACAGGAAATTTTGCAGCAAAATCTTACTGCATACTGATAACAAATGCAAATCCTGCATTCATACCAAACACACATTGCTCTTCCAGCCACAGAACAGATACGACCCTGCCCTCTGCATGATGTCAGGCAGCGCTGGACGCACACGTACAGGCTGCTCAGAGCTTGTGTAAAGCAAGAGAAACAGCCACACATGTGAACCTTGACCAGAGGAGGCGCTGCCCGAAGCAAGAGCATCCGTAAGAAAAAGACTGACGTGGGTGCCAGATCCCCAGCGGTTTTGCACTGTGAGTTAGGAGAGTTTGCAACAGGCTCCATCCATTTATTCAAGCATTCGTTCATGGAAAGCTGTACTGAGCACGTGCCCTGTGCCCAGCCCTGTCCTTGTGTGGTGATGGGGAAAGGCTGGCGACACGGCTGAGGAGATGGACAGATTCTGTGCGCTAAATGCACGTGATAATTTGAAGCATGATTTGTGGTCACAGAGACCTGTGTTCCCATCCCCTTTCTCTGCTTCTTAGCAGGATTAATGTGCCAGCGTGATCACAAGCAGTGACTCTCTGATACCTGCCCAGGATGGCCTTGGTCCCTGGTACAGAAAGCAGGTGCCAAAGGACAGGACATGGGCAGGCAGCCAGGAGATGGGGGGCAGGTCTCAGCTTCCCAGGTGTCTTGGGGTGTGTCTGTTGCCCTCTCTGGACTGCAGTGCCCTCTCTGAAAAATGGGATGTGAAAACAATCTCCCAAGATAGCCGAGCTCTGATAGAGAGCAGATCAGAGGTTCCTTTTCAATGAACATACACGATATCACACACACACACACACTTCCTGTCAGGCTTCCTCTTGGTCCTGTAGCTCTTGATTCCTTGAAAGAGGGAGCCTAGACACCAGGCAACCCCAGAAAAGAGCTCACCCCTCTCATTCCAGAGCTGCAGCTGCCTCTGAGGTCTGGGGTGAGAGGTAGGGCGGGGGGCTGAGGCCGAGCCTCTCACCCACACAGTCCCTGCCTGAGCATCTGGATTTCAAGCTGGAAGTGAATAAGTCCCTGAAGATACAGGAGGACTTATGCATCCCTGTGCCCTGCACCATCTCCTATCCCTGGGATGGAGGAACAAGCCCACACCTGCCTGTGGCTTCTGGTTCCAGAACAGGGACCAGCCTGGTCAGGATGTTCCGGTGGCCATGACCTACCTAGACCACACACTGCAGGTCGAGACTCAGATGATTCCATCTCCTCAGGGGACCAGGGAAACATAACTGTGCTTAGAGCATCGCCAACACCAGGATGATGGAGAATGGGACATTTTTCTTTCAAGTGGAAAGAGAAAATGCAGAATATACTTATGTGGCTTGCTTTCTTTGCATGTGACAGCTATGGAGCTGCTTATAAAGAGGACAAGGATGGGATGTGGGGACCCCATGGAACCTGAATTCTATGGAGCATTATTTGTACTCCCCTAATTCATGTGTTGAAACCTTAACAACCAGTGTTGATTGTATTCAGAGACAGAGCTTTTCAGAGATAAATGAGATTAAATGAAGCCATAAGGATGGAGTTCTATGCTTGGTGGCTTTATAGGAAGAGGAAGAAAAAGAGATTGATCTCTCTCTCTCTCCCCCCAACATGTGCCCGCAAAGAGGAAAGGCCGTGTAAGGACACAGGGAGATGCCTCCGTCTGTAATCCAGGAGGCGGGTTCTCACCAGGAACCAAGTCTGCTGATGCCTTGATCTTGGACTTCTCGCCTCCACAGCTGTGAGAAATAAGTTTCTGTTGTTTAAGCCCCCAGTGGGTGACATTTTGTTACAGAAGCCCCAGCTGACTAGTTCCCTGTCAGCCCGTGGAATTATTCAAACAAGCCCATCAAATCCTCCTGCAGGAGCCAGGGGTCCCTTCGACCTCTCGTGACTGCAGAGCCGGCCTTCCACAGAGCTGCTTGTTCACTCTGTTCCTGAGTGCAGCCCTCACGGGGCCTGCATGGTGAGGTGTCCTCCTCCCCTGGGCAGTGCGTCTGCGTGACCAGTGAACAGCTGTTGATCTCGTTTGCTCAGTATTGGGTGTCAGATGCTCAGCCATCCCCATAACCCTCGGGTAGGAATCCCCCCTCATCCGTGGGGTGAATAAGAGATGATCAGAATGTCCTGGAGGGCCACGCCCTGAGCCACTCCCAGCCCTGTACCCACTAGATGCCAGTCCCACTGTCTTCTCAAGTGGTGACAATCAAATGTATCCAGACATCGCCTAATGTCCCCCGTTGGGGGGGAGGGTGGACAGGGCAGAAACTCCTGGTTAAGAACCACAGGTCTAGACCACATGGTGACTCTCGGGCCAGGTCAGGAAGTGACCACTACCCAGTGCAAACTGAGGGGCACCAACAGCACCTCAGCCTGGGCAGGAGCACTCAGAACACCCACCCATCCGTCTCTCACGCCGTGGAGGTCTCAGCGGCCCCTGCTGCCCCCTCACAGGCCAGGACCGGCCTCCACCGAGGTCCAGAGGCCTGGCGGGCAGGACCCACGGCCCAGGTCCAGGCTCTGGTGCTGGACAGAATCACTGGAGGTGGAGGCAGGACACGGGGCCTGCTCCTTGTCTGTTCCCTCTGGGTGGGTCTTGTGATCTCTTGGCTGTGGAACGTCCACCCGCTCTGTCCAGAGGGAAGACAAGATCTAACCAGCAGTTCCTCTTCTGTGAAAGACCAAGGTCACACGTTCCTCCCCAATTTCCTGTGGGTCTCCCCACAGCCCCCCTCCCACCCGCCGCATTCTCTTTTCAGACACAGGACGGATGCCCAGAACCCTCCGTCTCAGAGATGCTGCAGCTGCTGCTGCCCCCACTGTGGGCAGGTGAGTGGGCCGAGGGGAGAGGAGGCCAGTGGGGCAGGGGCTGTGGCTGACACTCATTTCCTCCAGGGTCCATAGCTCAGGATATGAAATTACAGCTGCAAGTTCAGCAGTCCGTGACGGTGCAGGAAGGTCTGTGTGCGCAGGTGCCCTGCACTCTCTTTCACCCCAAGAATAACTGGACTGAGTCTACTCAATCTCACGGCTACTGGTACCAGGAAGGGGCCAATATACACCAGGATGCACCTGTGGCCACAAACAGATCTTAAAGTGCTGGAGGAGACCCAGGGCCAATGCCACCTCCTCAGATATCCCTGGACCTACAACTGCTCCCTGGACATCAGAGATGCCAGGAGGAGGGACAATGGAAAATACCTTTTTTGAGTGGAGAGAGAAAGGCAAATATACAATTACAAATCTAAGCAGTTCTGTGTGCATGTGATGGGTAAGGAGTGGGCTCCAGGAGATACCACAGTGAAAGGCCTTGGGGGCCCCAGGGCAGGACTGGGATAAGACCCTCCTCCTGGGAGAGGTCAAGCGTGTCAGAGTCTAGAGGGAGGAGCTGATCAAGCCTGAGGCTTCTCTCAGAGCCACACCTCAGACCATCCCTCCTGATCCCCATGTCTCCCCATCTCCTCACCAGCCCTGACCCACACACCTCACATCCTCATCCCAGGGACCCTGGAGTCCAGGCACCCCAGGAACCTGACCTGCTCTGAGCCCTGGGCCTGTGAGCAGGGGCACACCCCCCATCTGCTCCTGCACATCAGCTGCCCTCACTGCCCTGGGTCCCAGGACCCCCTCTCCTCTGTGCTAACCCTCACCCCACGGCCCCAGGACCATGGCACCACCCTCACCTGTTAGGTGAAGTTCCCTGCAGCTGGTGTCACTGTGGAAAGAACCATCCAACTCAGTGTCACCTGTAAGTGCTGGGGCAGAGCGCTCGAGTCCATGAAGGTGGAGGGGGCAGGAGGACCAAGCTTGGGACACCTGGTGCTTTTGTCCTGGGGTCCTGGCTGAGTGGGGGACATAGAAGGACCCAAACCCTGTCCCTCCTGCATTTCTGTGTCTTTGCGGTGGGGGTTGCCTACACTTATCTCACCCCACCCTCCACACTGAAAGGGGAATCCCCTCTTCTTGTCCTAGGTGCTCCAAAGAACCCAGACATCAGTGTCTGTCTAGGGGATGACACAGGTAGGAAGGAACCTCTCCTGGGTTGTAGGGAACAGGGCCTCTTCCAGCTCAGGGCAGGGCCAGGTCCCAGCGACAGTCTGGACTCAACAAGGTGACCAGAGGCCCACTTGTGGTTGAATCCAGTGGTCCCTCCCATCCTCAGCCCCCATGGCCTCTGTGAGCAGCTGTCCCCAGTGTCCCCTCACTCCACTCAGACTTCTCCTCCCCACTTGGCTCCACTAGGAGAACAGGGCGACATTCGCATTGAAGAGCCCTTCTCTCAATGCCTCTTATCACCCTTCTCCTGATGACTCTTCCAGTCTCATCTTTTTATTTTTCCTAACAATTGTTTATTTAAATATTTTTTTATCAGGTAATATATTGGCCTGCCCTAAAATTCAAAGTGCACGGCAGAGTCTGTCCGCAGATGCCCAGTCCCCTCCCAGGAAGTGACCAATGTCCACAGGCTGCTCTGAGCCTTTTGGGTTTGTTCAACTAAAGATTCTTGGAGGTCCTTTGACATCAGTAGGACAGACTGTCCTCATTCTTCTCTGTGATGGTGCAGTCTTCCTTTGCGTGGGTGGATTCTGATTCTGTACACACCTTCTACTAGTGGAAAACCTTTGCATAAGTTTATTCTACCAACAGAAATGATGCAATCAGCAATCTTGTATCTCCTTTTACACGTATGTGTGTGTATTTCTGACTGTGGGATAAATTCTTAAAAGCAAAAGATCTGGATCACATGTTCTTTCTAATTTCGCATGATACGGCCAAGTTCTTCTCCATCAAGGATGGACAAGTTTACATTCCCAACTCTGACGGCTGAAAGTATGGGTTTTCAGCTACCCAGTGTGGGGTGAAACTGTTTGATCTTTGCCAGTATCAGGAGAAAACTGGCATCTCCATGTAGTTTTTTAGTTTTTTGTTTTTTGCTGAGGAAGATTGGCCCTGAGCGAACATCTGTTGCCAATCATCCTCTGTTTTCCATGTGTGTTGCTGCCACAGCATGGCCACTGAGGAGTGGTGTAGGTCTGTGCCCAAGAGCTGAACTCAGGCCACTGATGCGGAGCACGCAGAACTTAACCACTAGGCCACTGAGACTGGGCCCTGTATTTTTTTTTTTTTAAATCTATATGCATTATTTCATTGAGGAAAAATTCATATAAAATAAAATTCACAATGTGAGCCATTTTCATGTTTTCAACAGGTGGCTGTTAGTACATTCACAATGATGTCCAACCATCACAACTGTCTACTTCCATCCATCCAACATCTTCATCACCCCAAAGAGAAACCCTGTGCCATGAAGCAGTCACTCTCCACGCTCCCCTCCCCCAGCCTCTGCAACCACTACTCTACTTTCTGTTTCTATGCATTTGCCTATTCTGGACGTTTCATATAAATGGAATTTTACAAAATGTGGCCTTTCGTGTCTGGTTTCTTTCACTTCACAAAATGTTTTCAAGGTTGACCCACATAGAATGTATCAGTGATTTTTTTCTTTTTTGTTTGAGTAATATCACATTGTGTGGATGTACCAGACTTTGTTCACACATTGATCAGTCGATGGACATTTGGGTCATTTCCACTTTTCACCTGTTGTAGATAATGCTGCTGTGAACATTGGTTTACACGCTTTGGTTCAGACCTGCGTTTTCAGCTTTCTGGGACATTTACCTCCCTGGCAGTGGAATTGCCGGGTCAAATGGTAGTTTCTACATTTAATTTTTGAGGACTTGCCAGACTGTTTCCACAGTGGCACCTTCATTTCTCATTCCTACCAGCAACATACGAAGGTTCCAATTTCTCCACATTATTTCCAACATTGTTAGTTTTCTTTCAAAAGTATATGTGTCTAGGCTGCTGGTGGGTGTGCCACCCCTGGTCCCCTAGCGGTTCAGATCTGATGCTCTTACCACAGCCATCCAAGTTTATTTCCTGGTCAGGGGACCACACCACCCGACTTTCAGTTGTCACCCTGTGGTGGTGGTGTGGTGCTGTGATTCTGAAAGCTATAACAGCAGAGCCACCCACGCTGAACAGGTTTCAGAGAAGCTGTCAGACTACGACAGACTAGAAAGAAGGACCTGGTCCTTCACTTAAAATAATTGGCCATGAAAACCCTTTGAATAGCAGGGCAGCCTTGTCTGTGATAGCGCCAGAAGACAGGATGGCGCTAAAAACCAGGCAGAGTTTTGATTTGCATTTACACAATGACTAATGATCTTGTTAATTATTTCATGTACTTATTGACCGTTTGTATATCCTTTTTGGAGCATTTTTTTTCAAGTCCTTTGCCCGTCATTTAATTGGATTGCTTGTCTTTTCATTGTTGAGTTGTAAAAGTCCTTTATCTATGCTGGATACTACACCCTCTTCTGATCTATGATTTGCAAATATTTTCTCCATTAAATAAGGTTGGATTTTCACTTTGTCGATACAGTTAATTGATGCACAAAAGTTTGCCACTTTGATGAAGTCCAACTTATACAATGTTCTCTGTCCAACTGTGGGAGAGTCAGGTAGGGTGAGGCCCGGGCACAGGTGGTCCTGCATCCAGTGAAGCAGGAGGGCCTGGAGAAGCAACGTCCAGAGTCCTGCAGGAGCACAAGGACGCAGGATGTGGTGGAGCAGGTGGATCCATCCTCTTCCCGCTTTCCCACAGGGAGGTCAGGGCCCGTGGCAGAGGTTGTTCTGGCGGTCATTGGGGAAGCAGCTGTGAAGACCCTGCTCCTCCTCCTCTGCCTCATCTTCCTCATGTGAGCATTGTCCCAAGGGGAAGGGAAGGTGTGGGGAGCACAAGGGGAATGTGGCTGAGTCCAAGAGTCAATGCAGGAGGGGCCCAAATGGGTCAGGGGTGGGGCAGACAGGAGGCTGACATGGGGTGGGGGTGGGGAACCACACAGGCAGCTGTCATGCCCGCCCGCCAGATGTCCAGGATGGGAGGTACCTGTGTGCTCAAGACAGTCTGTGGGGCCACACCTGCCCTCTCCCACCTCAGTCACCCCTCCAGCCCCTGCACAGGGGACGGCGCGGGGGGGGGGGGGGGGGGGGGGGTGAATCTGTTCACAATCCTACCAGACTGAAAGACCCTGGTCTCTTCTCTCAGAATGAGGTCCTGCAGGAGGAAGGTGATGAGGCACATGGGGGCATGGAGGATACAAACACCATCCCAGTGCAATCCCTCAGGTGAGTGATTTGGGTGTCTCACAACCCAACATCTCACTGCACACCTCCCCCGGGATGGCCTCCAGGATTCCTCCACTTGACATGGCCAAAACTGAGCTACCACCTTCCTGCCCAAACCCATTTCTACCTGGGGTTCCCTCTCACACTGATGACACTGCGGCTCCAATCTCTGAGGCCACAACTGAAGTGTGGTTCTCCATTTTACATCCATCCTTTCCCCCCAATGCACCCATTGATAAGTTTTGTCCATCTGTCCTCTTACGTGTCTCATCTTGCTACCCGGCTCCGGCTCATCCTGACCTGGTTATTCCTGGGCCTCATCCTGGGTCTCAGAACCCACCTCACCTCCTGCCTCCATCTCTCTCCTCAATACAGGCCTCCAGACTGTGTGTCCAGAGACCATCCTTGTCCACATCCTGCACAGTAGGAACAGCTACGTGTCCTCTCCATGGCCAGAGACTGAGCTGCAAACACCACAGGCAGGATTCAAAGGCCTGGTATGGTATCTTCTCTGCTGGACTCTCCCGCAGATTCCTCCCTCTCCCTGCGTCTGGCAATGTCTCCACCTCCAGCCAGGCCAAGGCCACTGTGACTCTGACTTTGCATGTGCAGTTCCTTTTCCTGAAATACCCTTCCCTCCACCTTCCAGCCTCTCCAAGCCTCACTCATACCTCAGGCTCAGTCATAAAAGTACTGAGTGTGCATGTGTGTGTAATTCGTGTATGTTTCTGGGTAGAGTGACATTCAGTCATTTATTTATAGAGTCCTGAGCGAGTATTAATGAAGACCTACTATGTGCTAATATTACTGTAGATTCCGGGGATGTATCAGGGAGCACAGAACCCAAAATCTGTCATCAAGAAGCTGTCATTCTGGAGACAAGGACAGAAATAAACATAAATAAATAAGAAATAATATCAGAGCAAGTTGGATGGCAATATGTGTTTGGAGAAACATCGCGCATTGGAAGGAGCACATGACAACTTGGGGAAAATTTTCTACATCTGAGAGTGTGAGGAGTGATGCTGGAGCAAAGACTTATGACAATAAGAAGGCAGGTTCTGTGTTTGCCTGAGAGAAAATTATCCCAGGAAAACAACAAAGAGAGGACACCAGTGAAATAGTCTGAGGCAGAAGCACGCCTGGTGTGTTGGGTAAACAGGAGGAATAAGTTTGACAGCAGAGGGAGGTAAAGGGTGGGGGAGAAGCTGGGAGGATGGTGCAGACCACGTGCTGGTGCAGAGGCTGTGAGGCCCTGCAGGAAACGCAAGAATCTGGAAGCCATGGAGGATGTGATTGAACTTTCATTTTCACAGGATCCCCATGGAGCTCTGTTCAGAAAAGGCCAGAGTGGGTCCACAGCAGCAACTCGCAGACTGAGAGGGTATTGCTGAGTTCTTCAGGCAGCAGGTGATGGTGACTGGAACCAGGGAGGTGGGGTGGAGAGTGAGGGTTTATGTTTAGATGTATCACGAAGATGGAACTAACAGAGTTTTCTGATGGATGTGGGGAGTGAGGGAGAGAGAGGAGCAAGGATGATGCCCCAATGTTTCCCCTGAGCAGGTGGAAGGATGGAGCTGTGTTCACTGGAGGACGTCAGAGAGTAGGGTTTGGAAGGAAGATGTTTATTCTGAGAAGCCACTTGGTATCCAACTGTGGACAGTAGTGGGAGAGCTGTGTATGAACGTCTGGAGATCAGGAGTGGGGTCCAGGCTGGAGATGTTAAAACGTAGAGCCATGTAAATGATGACAACAGATGGGGCGAAAAGGGCCTGATGCACCCAGGGAAGAGAAGAACGCAAGGAAACACATTTGTCCTTGGTGATCCCAACTTAGCAGTTTTAATGGGGAGGCAGGAAAGGGATCCAGACTTGGTTGGAGAAAGTCCAGGAGAGAACTGGAGGAGGAGAAGTGGGAAGAGATTGTACAGACAACGCTTTGAGGAATATGGCTGCAAAGAGGTGCAAAGGAACGGGTCAATGAAGGAGAGCTTTTCTCCATTATTCTCTGTGTTCCCCCTGAAGACATCATCTGCCTGATTTCCCACCTGGATTAGCTTCCTGGGGCCATTGTCACAAATGAACACACACTCAGTGTCTAAAAAAACATATTCTCTCACTGCTTTGGAGGCCAGAAATCCACAGAGTGGAGACAATATTTTCCTTCCGGCCTTGTAAGTTCTCGATTGCATCCCTGTAACACCAGACCGACCTATTGACAAAAGAAATTGCGTACAAATATATTTAACGTACGTTAAATGTGGCACAGGAGCGTTCCTAAGGAAATGGAGACCAGTCCACACATCACTGAACAACACCATTCAGGGAAAAGAAGTTTCCTCTAAACTGGCCCCTAGAACATGTAGTCCCCCTTTTGTTTTACGTGAAGATGCACCATGGTTTTATTTTGAATATGCCAATGTAACTTCAAGAATTAACATACAAAAAGTAAAAGAAAGCTCCCAAACTCAAACTTTTAGAAAATATTGAGTATGCTTCCAGGACACACAGGCAACTGCCCAGTGACTGCAGCTCTGAATTCCAACAAGACTGAGTGTTTGGGAGGAAGTGACACTGCTGGGTGAGGAGCATCTCACAGGCATGAACCTAGTCTCCCTTCTTGTCTCCAGCCTCCCCACCAGAGATGCTCACTAAGTGTTTGGGGAATGAATGAATGAATAAAGGAATGAATGGATGTTTAGCTGTTGCCTTCACGTCACCTAGGATCCCCTTCTTTTCTGCTGTCCTGGATGCTTACAAAGACCCTAAAGAATCCTACACCTGGCACAACTGACCACCTGGGCCCTCGATGAGGCTGTGACCCTCCAGGGTCAAGCAGGAGCAACCAGCTCCCTGGTGTAAAAACAGTGCTCAGAAAAGCACCCCACACGGGAGGCCCTCAGAGACTCACCATCTCCCACTCCTTAGATATCATCAGAGGTCCTTGTGCAGACTCTGGTGCTGGAGGGAAGCCCCAAGATGGGGAGAGGACACGGGATCTGCTCCTTGTTTACTGCCCTCTGGGTGGTCTCGGGGTCTCTGGGCCTTGGAGTGTCTGCCCACTCTGTGCAGAGGGTGGATGAGCTCAAGCCTCTGGTTCTTTGTTTGAATCGCAGAGGTCACATGCTCCTCTGCAGCTTCCTGTGGGTCTCGCAACAGTGCCGGCTGCCACTCATCTTCCCCTTCTCATTTCAGACATAGGCAAAAAGCGCAGAAACCTCCATCTCAGAGATGCTGCTGCTGCTGCCCCTGCTGTGGGCAGGTGAGTGGATTGAAGGGAGAGGGCGTGGGCAAAGCAAGGTCTGTGGCTGACCCTCCTTTCCTGGCAGGGTCCCTGGCTCGGTATGACGGATACCTACTGGAAGTGCAGGAATCCGTGACTGTGCAGGAGGGCATGTGCGTCTCTGTGCCCTGCACCATCTACTATCCCCAGTACTCCTGGACTGACTCTGCCCCAGCTCATGGCTACTGGTTCCGGGTAGGGGCTGATACCAACCGGGATGCTCCAGTGGCCACAAATGACCCAGTTCGTAAAGCACAGGAGGAGACCCAGGGCCGCTTCCAACTCCTTGGGGACCCCCGGACCTACAACTGCTCCCTGGACATCAGAGACGCCAGGAGGAGCGATGCTGGAAAATACTTTTTTTGGGTGGAGAGAGGAAGGGGAAAAAGGGCTTCCAGATTGAATTATCTCACTGTGCATGTGACGGGTAAGGATCGGGCTCCAGGAAATGCCACAGGGGAAGGCCATGGGGATCAAGGGGCAGGGCTGAGATGGGATTCCGCGCCTGGGAGTGGTTGGGGGTGCAGTGTGTCAGGGCTCAGAGGGAGGAGCTGGACCAAAGCCTGAGGCATCTCTCAGGGCTGCACCTCAGATCCTCCCTCCTAATCCCCGTGTCTCCCCATCTCCTCACTAGCCCTGACCAACACACCCCACATCCTCATCCCGGGAACCCTGGAATCCGGTCACCCCAGGAACCTGACCTGTTCTGTGCCCTGGGCCTGTGAGCGGGGCACACCCCCCATCTTCTCCTGGACATCAGCTGCCCTCACCTCCCTGGGTCCCAGGACCCACCTCTCCTCAGTGCTCACCCTCACCCCACGGCCCCAGGACCATGGCACCAACCTCACCTGTCAGGTGAAGTTCCCTGAGGCTGGTGTGACTGTGGAAACGACCATCCAGCTCAACGTCACCTGTGAGTGCTTGGTCAGAATGGCCGGGTCGCTGAAGGTCTGAAGGGGGCAGGAGGGCCAGGCTGGGGACACTTGCTTCATTTGTCCAGGGGACCTAGCTGAGTGGGGGACCTAGAAGGATAGAAGCCCGGCTTTACTGTGTTCCTGTGGCTGCAGGGTGTGTGGGACACCTATACTTATCTCACCCCTTCTCCCCACTGAAGGAGGAATCCTCTTTTCTCCTCCCAGGTCCTCCAGAGAACCCAGAAATCAGTGCCTGCCTAGGGGATGGCACAGGTAGGAAGGAGCCCCCTTCCATGGGACATTGACTGGAGTGGGGTCTCTGCCCAGTCGAGTCAGGGCTGGACTTCCAGAGCTCAGATAGTGGGGCTGGAGTGGGAGGCTGCGGTTAGACATGAGAAGCCTCCTCAGGCCTCTTCCTCCAATATCCGCCAACACTGATCTTGCCCGGATGACCCACAACTTCCTCCCTGCCCATGCTAAATGTGCTCTTTATCTCCTCTAGTCATTGAAGGCCTTAGGGGGATTTTGAGCAGACTTTATTTTTCAGAGCCGTTTTAGGTGCACAGCAAATTTGAGAGGAAGTCAGAGAGATTTCCTCTATACCCACTGCGTGTTCCCACCATGCACAGCCTCCCCACTAGCAACATCCCCACCAGGGGGTACCTTTGTTACAACCCTTGAATCGACACTGACACGTCATTATCATCCAAAGTTGATAGTTGACCTTAGGGTTTACTCTTTTTTTTAATTTTATTTTATTGCAGTAACATTGGATTATAACATTATATAGCTTTCAAATGTACATCACAATATATTTCGAATTCTGTGTAGACTACATCATGCTCACCACCCAAAAACTAGTTATGGTCCATCCCCTCACATGTGAGCCTAATCACCACTTCTGCCCTCCCCCCTCCCCCCTTCCGCTATGGTAACCATCAATCCAATCTCCGTTGTTATGTGTTTGTTTGTCGTTGTTTTTACCTTCTACTTATGAGTGATATCATACAGTATTTGACTTTCTCCCTCTGACTTATTTCACTTCACATAATACCCTCAAGGTCCATCCATGTTGTCAAAAATGGCCGGATTTCGTCATTTCTTATGGCTGAGTAGTAGTCCATCGTGTATAAATACCACATCTTCTTTATCCATTCGTCCCTTGATGGACACCTAGGTTGCTTCCAAGTCTTGGCTATTGTGTATAATGCTGCAATCAACATAGGGGTGCAAGTATCTTTATGCATTTGTATTTTCAAGTTCTTTGGGTAAATACCCAGCAGTGGGTTAGCATACTCCATACTGCTTTCCATAGTGCTTGCACCAGTTGCACTCCCACCAGCAGTGTACGAGGGTGCCCTTCTCTCCACATCCTCTCCAACACTTGTTTCCTGTCTTGTTAATTATAGCCATTCTGACCGGAGTGAGGTGATACCTCATTGTAGTTTTGATTTGCATTTTCCTGACAGCTAATGATGTTGAGCATCTCTTCATGTGCCTGTTGGCCATCCATATATCTTCTTTGTCCATATCTTTTGCCCATTTTTTAATTGGGTTGTTGGTTTTTTTGTTGAGATGTATGAATTCTTTGTATTTTTTTGATATTAACCCCTTATCTGATATGTGGTTTGCAAATATCTTCTCCCAATTGTTAGGTTGTCTTTTCGTTTTGTTGATGGTTTCCTTTCCTGTGCAGAAGCTTTTTAGTTTTATGTAGTTCCATTTGTTCATTTTTTCTTTTGTTTCCCCTGCCCAGTCAGACATGGTACTTGAAAATATGCTGCTAAGACCGATGTCAAAGAGCATATTGCCTATGCTTTTTTCTACAAGTTTCATGGTTTTGGGTCTTACATTCAAGTCTTTAATCCATTTTGAGTTGATTTCTGTGCATGGTGTAAGGTAATGGTCTAATTTCATTCTTTTGCACGTGGCTGTCTAGTTTTCCCAACACCAATTATTGAAGAGACTCTCCTTTCTCCATCATATGCTCTTGGCTCCCTTGTCGAATACTAGCTGTCCATAAATGTGTGGGTTTCTTTCTGGGCTCTCGATTCTGTTCCATTGATCTGTGTGTCTGTTTTTGTGCCAGTACCATGCTGTTTTGGTTACTATGTCTTTGTAGTATATTTTGAAATCAGGGAGTGTGATACCTCAAGCTTTGTTCTTTTTTCTCAAGAATCCTTTGGCTATTTGAGGTCTTTTGTTGTTCCATATAAATTTTAGGATTCTTTGTTCTATTTCTGTGAAAAAATGCTGTTGGAACTTTGATAGGTATTGCATTGAATCTGTAGATTGCTTTAGGAAGTATGGAGATTTTAACGATGTTAATTCTTCCAATCCAGGAGCATGGAATATCTTTCCATTTCTTTGTGTACTCTTCAATTTCTTTCAACGTTTTATAGTTTTCAGTGTACAGATCTTTCAATTCTTTGGTTAAGTTTATTCCTAGGTATTTTATTCTTTTTGCTGCAATTGTAAATGAGATTGTATTCTTAATTTCTCTTTCTGTTACTTCGTCAGTGTATAGAAACGCAATAGATTTTTGTATATTGATTTTGTATCCTGCGACTTGACTGTATTCATTTATTATTTCTGACAGATTTTTAGTGGATTCTTTAGAGTTTTCTATATATAAATCATGTCATCTGCAATGAGTGACAGTTTCACTTCTTTTCTAATATGGATCCCTTTTATTTCTTTTTCTTGCCTAATTGCTCTGGCTAGGACTTCCAATACTATGTTAAATAAGAGTGATGACCGTGGGCATCCTTGTCTGGTTCCTGTTCTTAAAGGGATAGCTTTCAGTTTTTCTCCATTGAGAATGATATTTGCTGTGGGTTTGTCATATATGGCCTTTATTATGTTAAGGTATTTTCCTTCTATACCCATTTTATTTAGAGTTTTTATCATAAAAGGATACTATATCTTGTCACATGCTTTCTCTGCATCTATTGAGATGATCATGTGATTTTTATTCTTCATTTTGTTAATGTGGTGTATCACATTGATAGATTTGCAGATGTTCAACCATCCCTGCGTCCCTGGAATGGAACCCACTTGATCATGATGTGCGATCTTTTTAATGTATTGTTGTATTCAATTTGCTAGTATTTTGTCGAGGATTTTTGCATTGATGTTCATCAGTGATATTGGCTTGTAATTTTCTTTTTTTGTGTTGTCCTTGTCTGGTTTTGATATCGGGATAATGTTGGCTTCATAGAATGAGTAAGGAAACTTCCTCTCCTCTTCAATTTTTGGAACAGTTTGAGAAGGATAAATATTACGTCTTCTTTGAATGTTTGGTAGAATTCACCAGGGAAGCCATCTTGTCCTGGACTTTTATCTTTTGGGAGGTTTTTGATTGCTGTTTCAATCTCCTTACTGGTGATTGGTCTATTCAAATTTTCTACTTCTCCTTGGTCCAGTTTTGGAAGGTTGTATGTTTCTAAGAATTTATCCATTACTTCTAGATTATCCAATTTGTTGGCATCTAGCTTTTCATAGTATTCTCTTATTGTCTTTTGTATTTCTGAGGTGTCCCCTGTAATTTCTCCTCTTTCATTTCTGATTTTATTTATTTGAACCTTCTCTCTTTTTTCTTGGTGAGTATAGCTATGGGTTTGTCAGTTTTGTTTATCTTTGCAAAGAACCAGATCTTGGTCTCATTAATTTTTTCTATTTTTTTTAGTCTCTATTTTGTTTATTTCTACTCTGATTTTTATTATTTCCTTCCTTCTGCTGATTTTGGGCTTTGTTTGTTCTTTTTCCAGTACCTTTAGATGTACTTTTAGGTTGTTTATTGGGATTTTTCTTGTTTGTTGAGGTAGGCCTGAATTGCTATAAACTTCCCTCTTAGAACCACTTTTGCTGTATCCCATAGATTTTGGCATGTCGTATTGTCATTTTCATTTGTCTCCAGGAATTTTATGTTTTCTCCTTTGGTGTAAGTGGAGTGTTAAAGTCCCCTAATATTACTGTGTTACTGTCTATTTCTCCTTTTATGTCTGTTAATAATTGCTTTATATATTTAGGTGCTCCTATGTTGGGTGTGTAGATATTTACAAGTGTTATATTTTCTTGTTGGATTGTTCCCTTTATCATTATGTAGTGCCCATCTTTGTCTCTTGTTACAGTTTTTGTTTTAAAGTCTATTTTGTCTGATATAAGTGTTGCTACCCCTGCTTTCTTTTCTTTGCCATTTGCATGGAGTATCTTTTTCCATCCTTTCACTTTCAGTTTGTGAGTATCTTTAGGTCTGAAGCATGTCTCTTGTATGCAACATATATATGGGTCTTATTTCCTTATCCAATTGGCCACCCTATGCCTTTTGATTGGAGAATTCGGTCTATTGACATTTAAAGTAGCTATTGATAAATATGTATTTATTTCCATTTTGTTACTTATTTTTTTCTGGATGTTTTTGTAGTTCTTCTCTGTTCTTTCTTTTTCTCTTGCTCTCTTCCCTTGTGGTTTGATGGCTTTCTTTAGTAATATGTTTGATTTCTTTTGTCTTACTTATTTGCTTACTTATTATAGGTTTCTGATTTGTGATGACTGTGAGGAACCTATATACTATTCTATGTATATGACAGTCTATATCGAGTTGATAGATTCTTTAGCTTGACCTCTTTCTAAAGGCTCTACTTTTTCACTCCCCTCCTCCCACGTTTTATGTTTTTGAAATCATATGTAATCTCTTGTTTTGTGTGTGTCTATGCATTACCCTCTTGTCATTGAAATGGGTAATTTTAGTACATTTGTCTTTTAAACCTCATCTTATCTTCACAGGTTGTTGATCTGCTACATTTACTATATTTTTACCTTTACCAGTGATTTTATTGCCAGGTTTTTTTTTGGGGGGGGTGGTTATTTTTTTGATAATTTTTTTATCCCTATTTGTGGTCATTGCTTTCCCACTTAAATAAGTCCCTTCAGCATTTCTTGTAGAAATGCTTGGTTTCTTGGTGATAAACTGCTTTAATTTTTGCTTGTCTGGGAAGCTTTTTATCTCTCCTTCCAATGTGAATGACAACCTTGATGGATAGAGTATTCTTGGCTGTAGGTTTTTTCCTTTTAGCACTTTAAATACATCATGCCATTCTCTTCTCGCCTATAGGGCTTCAACTGAGAAGTCTGCTGATAGCCTTATGGGCTTTCCTTTGTATGTCACTTGTTGCCTTTCTCTTGCTGCTTTTAGGATTCTCTCTTTATCTTTAATTTTGGACATTTTAATTATAATATGTCTTTGTGTGGGCCTCTTTGGTCTTATCTTGTTTGGAGCTCTCTGTGCTTCCTGTACTTGAGTGTCTGTTTCCTTCCTTAGATTAGGAAAATTTGCATCTATTATTTCTCCAAATAAATTTTCTGCCCCTTTGTCTCTCTCTTCTCCTTATTTTTTTTCTTTTCTGCTTTATCTCCCCAACTGCCCCCACCCTGTACATAGTTGTATATCTTAGTTGCAGGTCCTTCTAGTTGTGTCTTCTCCTTCTTGTACACCTATAATACAAATGTTAGTATGCTTGATAGTGTCCCAGAGTTCCCTTAGACTGTTCTCGTTCTGTCTAGTTCTTTTTTCTGTTCTGCTTCCGTGATTTCCTCTAGTCTTTCATCTAGCTCACTGATCCATTCTTCTGTATCCTCTACTCTGCTATTGAGTCCCTCTAGTGAATTTTTCATTTCCAGTATTGTGTTCTTCATTTCTGATTGGTTCTTTTTTATATTTTCCAGTTCTTTGTTGATGAGCTCACTGTGTTCATCCAGTCTTCTCCTAATATCTGTGAGCATCCTTATGAGATTTTGTTTGAACTCTTTGTTGGGTAGGTCACTTATTTCTGTTTCATTGAGTCCTTTTTCTGGGGTTTTGTCCTATTCCCTTGCTTGGAATGCGTTCCTTTGTCTCCTCATTATGACTCTTTCTCTTTGCTTATTTCTATGTATTAGGTGAGTTGGCTATGTCTCCTGATCTTGGAGAAGTGGCCTTATGTAAGAGATGCATTTTGAGGCCCAGCAGTGTGCTTCCCTCTCATCACCAGTCCAAAAGATCCAGGAGTGACCCATTTGTGGGCTACTTGTGTCCTTCTGCTGTGGCAGGGCTGCTCTTAATGCAGGTACCCAGGGAGTCTAGTCTTTCCTTCCCTGGCCAGCTGTTTGTAACTCCAGTTTGGGGAGCCTCAGCACTGTTGGCTATAAGGTCTAACGGCACACTCCTGTTACAGTTTTCCTGTTAATTGAGTAGGTACCCAGTGTAGCTGATTGCTAGGCTCAGGGGCTTACAGTTGCTATAGGCCTCAGGCCTACAAGGCTGTTATCAGTTCTCTTAGGAATACAGCTGAGTGGGGCTGGCCCTATGCACCGAGCACTCAGTTGTTTCAGGCTTTGGAAGGTGGGGCTGATTATTTTTATGGCTATTTGTGAAGCACAGGTCTTCTGCTGCTGATAAGCCGCAACCCCCTCAGGACCACACACACTGTCAATACATTCCTGGTCCGTGCACACTTCCCAACCCCCTGGAGCATACCCCAATGCCCCACTGCAGAGGCTCCCACCTCTCAACCAATGCCTCCCACAGTTCACCTGGTCCTCATATACGCCCTGCCCCACAGAGGCATCCACCCTTGCCTGCCTGTAGAGGATCAAGGCAACCAGTCAACTCAGGCTGACAAGTAGCCTGAGGGCTTGCTGTTGGGTGGGGTGGGTCCCTAGGGTGGTCTGCCTGCCCAGGCTGAACTAGATTAAATCTGTGCTCTAGTGGGTGTGGCAGCCCTCTGGGCTATCAGGCCAAGGGAAGAGCCTCAATGGTGTCAGCCCGGGTCTGAGTCAGCACTCCTGGACCAGGTCAGAACAATGGCCCCCACCAATGTCTCAGTCTCTGGAGAAGTCTCTCCTCTCACCAACATGCCCCAGAGCCCACTAGGTGAGTCTCTTTTCTCAAAAAAGAGACTCTCTCTTTTCTCAAAGGACTGTCAGCCTTCTCCCTGGTGATTTTAGGTTGCTGAGAAAAGTGAGTTTGTGTGTGGGCCCTTTAAGACACGGCTCTTTTCGGCTTTTGTGGGATAGCTTTTCTGGGGGTATCCCCACTGCAGTTAATAGCCAGCGAAGCCAGATAGTAATCCCCTCATCTCAGTTGTGCTGAGTCTGAAGGATATTTATAGCGGTGTTGGCCCCTGCTCCAGACCTTACTCCTCCAGGGAGGGCTGCGTACCTTAGGGTGGCTTCTGTCTGGCCATCTGAGAAACTCTGCTGCTCCCAAAGGGGACTTTTGTCTCTCCAGCAGGAATTTCTGCCCCTTCCACCTTAGTCAGGACTTGTTGTGGGGGTTCTTTTTATCCAGTTTTCAGTTTTCTATCCAGGGTAATTTTTCCAAAAATAGTTGTAACCTGGTTGTGTTCGTGGGAGGAGATGAGTTCAGAGTCTTCTTACACTGTCATCTTGACAAGATTCCAGGGTTTACTCTTGGTATTGTACATTCTATGGGTTTTGACAAAGGTAAAATGACAAATTCATCTTTACAGTCTCATACAGAGTAGTTTCAAAGCCTCCAAAATCTCTTTGGGCCCTTTTTTCACTGTCAATCTCCTGCCCTCACCCTGACCTCTCTCTGGAGCTCAGCTCCCCCCACTGCTCTATTCCCATGGGTGATGGATCTGGTCCCCTCACTGGACAGTGAGTCCCATTGGGGCTTTCTCATCAGTGCCCATCCAACTGTTGACAGGTGATGCCCAGAGGCACAACAACTCTCACCCTAGATGTTGGGTTCCCAAGAGACACAGCCAGGCAGGGCCAGGAGAGATGTCTGGGTCTGACCTGAGAATCCAGCTTCGACCCCCTTCTGGAGGCATGAAAGACACCTCTGATCCTAAGAAATGGGACCCATGGAGGACAGGAGAGGAGATTCAGACACCCTTCCTGGAAGTAAAGAAGGATATAGACTTTCAGCAACCCATAGGGCTCTATGTGTGTGTGTCTCTTTCTCTGGAATGACCTCAAAGCCCAGAGCCTCACGCTTCTGCTGCAGTGAGGTTTGGGGGCTGTTGCAGGGAGACACTGGATGAAGAAAAATCTGGGTCCTAAAAGAGATGGAGCTTGTTGGACAGCAGTGTGGGGCTGGACAGGAGGTGTCATGTGGAACATATCCTTTTGGAGAAAGCTGAGATCCTGTGATGGGTGGGAGAACCCAGAGGCAGAACCCTGGATGGGAGGGGAGGGGCGCCCCTCTCTACATGCTGAAGAGGAGAGGACACAAGTCAGCTCATCAGGATTGGAGTTCACCCCAATCTCTCTTGTCTGCAGGGGAACCAGGAACCAGGGCAGGATTGATTCAGGGGATCGTTGGGGGAGCTGGTGTCACTGCACTGCTAGCTCTCTGCATCTACCTCATCTTTGTCATGTGAGCTGGGTTGAGTGTGGGTCAAGACGTGGAGAGGAGGGACCTGGAGGAGTTGTGGGGGCTCAGAACAAGGGCGGGGTGTAGGGTGGTGGTGAGAATCCAGCTGCTAGCCCCTGAGCCAGGCATGAGTGTGCTCCTAGCCCTGGTTCAGGATGTCCAGGAGCATGGGAGGTGGTCTTGTTATGAAGGCTCCTGGGCTCACCCTGCCCTCGATTAACCTACCTTAGTCATTCACTCAAGCTTCAAAAGAGTGACCTGTGTCAGAGACCCTGATGTCTCCCATCAGAGTGAAGACCTGCCAGAAGAAAGTGGCCAGGACAACAGTGGGCGTGGATGACATCCACTCTGCCATGGGACCAGCTTCCCTGGTGAGTGATGTGGGAGTCCTAGCATACACTCTGTCGAACACGTTTCTCCAGGGTGGCCCACAGCCACACTCCATTAAACATGTCAAGAAATAAGCTCATCACCTCCTGCTTGTTTGAAAATGTAGGTTTTATTATTACGGTTATGGGCTGCATAACAACATTTCAATTGGCAACGAACTGTAAAAACAGCGGTGGTCCCGTAATATCAGTACCATATAGCCTAGGTGTGTAGTAAGCTATACCATCTAGATTTGTGTAAGCACACTCTATGGTGTTCACACAATGATGAAATCACCTAAGGATGCATTTCTCAGAACATATCCATTGTTGTTAAGCAATGTGTGACTGTTCAGGTATGTGAGGCCAATAGATGGAAAGACAGTTGTTAATAATAGTTCTCAAGAGGAGGGGGAAATGCCACACCACACAGGGCCACGGAAGTAAATACCAGTGTTGGTCAGGAAGCGTAGGGAGGGAGGAGGAAAAGTGGGCAGAAGCATTTATTGTGGTTTCCGGGGGAAAGGCAAGCTGAGGCAGGGTAAGCAGGTCTAGGACTGGCTAGTTTGAATAATTTCATCAGGCTCTGGGCTGTAGGGGCTGTCCCTCATTGTATGGTAACTGACCCTTGCTGATTAGGGCAGGATTATGGTCTGGAGTGTAAGATTTGATACAGGAAGTGATTGGGGTGTGAGCTTTGGGCTGGTTGGTTTGCAATATGAAAGGCAAGCTTGCAGGCAAGTCCTTTCCTATCTCTAGAAGTTCACTAGTGCTCGCAGGGGAAATTCCAAGTTTAGAAGGCCTGATACATCAAAAATCAGCAACACATGGTTAATACATGCCCAAACATACTTCTCCTGCTCGGCTCTCCATCTCACCGGTGGCACTCTTGTCCCTGATACCTAACCAGAGACCTGGCTTTGTCCCACCCCAGTCCTCTATCAACACTTCCTGCACCCATATACTGCAAAGCTTGTCTGTGCTTCTTCTGAATGTAACTTAATGCAACTGCTCCCTTTGAGCTGAATGTCCCTCGTAGTCTTTATCCTGCACAGCCCACCTATCTCTCCTCCCAAGCAGATTAGCATTACCTCCATGATGAAATGCACTGCTTCTCCACACTACCAAAAGATGAGCATCCAAACAACTTGGTCTGGCATTTGGGGCAGGAAAACAAAAGTCACCTTCAGGCCTTCGCTCCTCTCACACTGGCCTGCTCACTCACCTCAAGCAAGTAAAATTCTTGCATCCCAGGAGCATTGCTCGGCTATCCTCTCCTTCTCACATGCCCTGATCAGCCTGTCCTACTCCTGCTCATCTTTTAGCTCTGAATTTCATTCATTTATTTATTTAACTCTGATTAATGTTGACACTGCTGTGGGTTTTTGAGCACATGGTCAGCAGTCACCTGTGCATTCATCTACTCCTTCAACTGCTATCTTCCACTTGTTGATTGTTCTGAGGGCTTGGGTAATATCTGTATTTTTGCAAGTACGTGTGCTACAAATAAAAAATGTCCATGCTGTCAATGACTTATACTTTGGTGGTAGGGAGATGAAAATAATGAACCAATGAGTATCGAAAATGTACATAATATGAGTGCTCTGGAGGGAAATGAAATGGACAAATGGGGAGGGACAGTCCTGGGGCTGGAGTCTCTGAGGAAACACCTGCAGAATGTGAAGAATCTGGTGTGAGCCCTGAGAGAGGATCGCTGAGGGCTCTAAACAAATGGAGTAGTAAGTACTGGGGCTCTGAGGCTGGGGCATGTCTGATGTGTTGGAGAAACAACAAGTAAAACAGTGTTCCTAAATCAGAGTTCTGTGGGGGTGGTGAGTGGCTAATGGTGGAGAAGGAATGAGGATGGAGAGGCACGGAGGCTGCGAATATCGCTGGATCCTGCAGTTCACCACGTTACTTAGGTATTTTGAGAAGAATGATGGATTCTGTATGTGCCTCCTTTACTACTCACACAGGACACTGCACTTCTGGTGTCTGACACTTCTGACATCAGATGTGTGGGGTTTTTCCCCACACCAAGCAATTCTCTGTGACACCAGCTGAGCACCCTACAACTTAACTCAACTCTGACACTATCTGCTTAGACATAGCATCAGATTCCACAGGTCAAGGGTACAGTCCCCACAAGACTGTCCCCCTCCCCACCTCGGACATTAATCTGAAATCCAACTTGTCACCTGTGCTTCTGACCAACTGGCTAGAAATGGAAGATTCCCATGACTCCCTGGCTGGGTTAAATTAATTTGCTAGAGTGGCTCACAGAATTCAGGAAAACTGTTTACCTCCTGTAAACCAGCTTACTACAAAAGGATGTGATAAAGGACACTGATGAACATCCAGATGAAGAGATGCATAGAGCAAGGCAAATGAGAAGGAGCGAGGAGGTTCCCTGCCCTCTCCAGGAGCATCCCTCTGTCAGTACCCCCATGTATTCACCAAGCTGGAAGCTCCTTGAACCTCATACTATTGGAACTTTTTGGAGACGTCATCATGTAGACATGATAGAGTATTAACACCATTTCCAGCCTCTCTTCCCTTTCTGGAGGGTAGATGATGGGGCTGAAAGTTCCAATGTCCTAACCATGATTTGGACTTTACAGTGACCAACCATATCCAGGAGCATTTGCAGTCACCTCATTAGAACAAAAGACACTTTTATCACCCCGGACATTACAAGGGATTTATTATCAGGAAACGGGGTCAACAACCAAATGTTAAAACAGGAACTTGGGGAAGATATATTCTATTATCACAGACATGAACTGACACTCATTTTCTTGAGCTCACTCCGGCTGCTGTGTTCAGAGATCCTGTAGCAAGATAGGGTAGAAGAGAGGAGACTAGATATGGAAGACACTCAGATAGTCTTGGCAAGAGATGATACAGACTGTATTATTTTGCTTGGGGCTGCATAGCAAGCTTCCATCGACTGGGTTGCTAAACTATCGAGATTATTTTCTCACTGTTCTGAAGGTTGGAAGTCCAAGATCGAGGTGCCAGCAGGGTTGGTGTCTCTTGATAACTCTCTCCTTGTTTTATAGGTGGTTACCTTCTTGCTGTGTCCTCACATGATCTTTTCTCTGCACACACACATCCTTAGTGTCTCTTCTTCTCCTTCTTCTATGGATATAAGTCATTTGGGGCCTTACCCTACTGCCCTCATTTAAACTTAATTATCACTTTAAAGTCCCTGTGTCCATATACAGTCACACTGGATGGTAGGGCTTCAACATATGAATTTGAGGGTATACAATTCAGTCTATAAGACAGACTTAGTCCAGGGTAACAATGATGGATGTCAAAGATTACTCCATAGATGTCACAGATAGTCATTTGTGTCAAAGATTATGCCATGGATTTCCATAGGTAGCCATAGACAGCCACAGAGGTCAAGGATGTCCATAAATGTTTGTAGACATCAAAGATGACTCCAACGTGGTCGCCTGGTGCAACTTCAAGAATTAAATTGCCAATTCCTGAAATTGAAAATTTTTCAGGACAAGTATATTTCAAGAGGGTATCAAATTTTGTTTTGGTTGCTATAAGTTTAAGGTAACTCTGAAATGCCCAAGTGAAGATGACAAAGAGTTGGCAAAAGTTTGGAGCTCAGGAGAGACATCCATGTGGGAGACAGAGTTTTGGGATTCCTCCACATCGAGGTCTGATAGTGGATGAAATGAGAAAGGAGAGAAGACGCCCATGGCCGGAGACCTGGGACACTCCAGCATTTAGAGTCAGGGAGATAAAGTGGAAACAACAAGAAGACCATTGAGGAAGAACAAATGACCATGAGAGTGTAGGGTTGCATCCTAGTGGCCAAGGGGAGATAGAGGTTCAAGAAGGAGAGAGTGATCATTGGTTTCAAATGCTAATAAGTCCAATAGGATAGGTTCTGTGAAATGGCTATTTAAATTTAGGTAAGTGGTATCATAGCTGATCATGACAAAAGCAAATCTGGTAGCCTGGTAAAGGCAGATATCTTGATTGGAGTGAGTTCAAGAGAGAATGGGAGGAGAAGAAGTGGAAAGACTCTTGAGAAATGTTGCAGTAAATCTAGATCTGAGAAATGAGTCTGCAGAAGAAAAGATTGTACTCCTAAATCCCATGGAACTTCCTGCGTGAGAGCACTGTCTTTTGTTTTAATGAAGTGACTCTTGGCTGGCTCCTAGAAGGGGATTTTCATCCCTGACTCCACTCTCTATATACTGGAGAGGGGGTGTAAATGTAGTTAAAAATTGATCATGCATATTTGGGGAAACCTCCATAAAAATCTCAAAACTATAGGGTTTAGGGATCTTCCAAGTTGCTGAACATATGGAGGTGCTGGGAGGGTGATGTGCTCAGAGAGAGCATGGCAGTTCCACACCTCTTCCCACCTACTTTGTCCTATGCATCTCCTCCATCTGGATGTTCATCTGTGTCCTTTATCATATATTTTTATAATAAGCTGTTACACAATTGGTAAACTGTTTTCCTGAATTCTCTGAGTCACTCTAGTAAATTAATTGAACCCAAGGTGTGGGCCATGGGAAACTCCAATTTATAGTAGGTTGGTCAGAAGCACAAGTGACGGCCTAGACTTGAAATTGGCCTCTGCACATGGTGGGAATCTTGTAGAACTGAGCCCTTAACCTGTGGGTCTGATGCTATCTCCAAGTAGATAGTGTCAGAATTGAGTTCAGTTGTACGACTCCAAGCTGGTGTCACAGAGAATTCCTTGTTTGGGTGGGAGAAAGGCCACACATCTGGCATAAGAAGAGTTGTGAATTTGGTAGTAGTGTGAGAGTAAAGGACAGACACACAGGAGGAGAAGCAGATTTTCATAAACACTTTCCTGGGTATCCCGTGCCCGGCACATATGAGAACTCAGAAAAACCGTGTTCAGTAGCTGTGTAACTTTAGGAAGTATCTAACTTTTCTGAGACTTAATTTCTTTCTGTGTAAAATAATAGTATTTTCTACATGGGTCTGTGTGAGTGTTCAGTAGAATTGAAAGCAACCAATAAGTACTATATTTTCTGGATTTGTTGTTGTTATATATTTATGGGATCTTAAGAAATGTTTGATGAAAGACTGGAATACGGAATAAATGTCATCTCAGAATCAAATTCACTTCATGGACCCTCTCTGACTTTCCCTGCCCCTCCCTCAGTGCTCTACTCTGATGCCCTTCTTTTCTCTCCACACAGGGTCACCAGCAAGGGTCCAAGTTAGACAGTCCTGCTGACACTACAAATGATACAGGGATGGTCTCTGCCTTTGAGGTGGAGCATGAGCTGCATTATGCTTCCATCAGCTTTAACAGAGTGAATCCTCAGGAGGGCACCCACAGGACCCAGTGAGGAACCAACCAGAGCTCAGTGTCAGCCAGAGCATCCATATCCTTTAGAGGAAGGGGGACCCAAAGGGTGGTTTTTGGAAACTTAACATCTCCATAGGCAGTGGGTTTATAAACTATGGTATGTGATTTTCCTGCTGTACTGGAACTACGTTAGGCTTTGCAATCAGAGAGACCTGGAATTGAATCCATGCCTTTTTATTAATAGTAGAACATCAGCCAAGCCACCTTACTCTTCTATGTCTTGGTTTCTTGCTTTGTGAAATAAGAAGTCCTAACTCATAGAGTTGCTGTGAGGATTAAATAAAAGTACTTATGGAAAACACCCAGCAGAAGTCCTGATACATTATGAGCTTTTGGTGCAGCTTGGTTCCTTTTCCCTTGAACAGAAAGGCCCCAGTAACATTTCACCCAGAGGCTGGGTATGCTTTGTCCTAGACACCACATCAGCCACATGTCAGTTCACTCTCAACTCAAAGCCCTCCGGATCTCTGCCCTGGCTTGACCTCCAGTATCATCTCTCTCCACTTGTGAGTCTTCTTTTTCCATCTTGCCTGCCTCCTACTGGTCCTGATATAGGCAAAGTCAGATATTAGCATTTAGAAAATTTCCTAAAACTCAAAGCTGACTGCAGTCAAAATACTTCTCTAGCTCCTGAGCTCAAAAGAATAATTTACAATCTTCTAAACTTGACATTCTAAGACAGGGGTCAGGAAATTTATTTTTGTAAAGGGTCAGATAGCAAATATTTTTGTCTTTGCAAGCTATATGGTCTCTGTTGCAACTATTCAACTCCATGTTTGTAGCACAAAAGCAGTCATGGACAATCTGCAAGTGAATTAACATGGCTGCATTCCAACAAAATTTCATATACAAAATCAGGCAGCCCATGGGATGTGTGTTTCTGACCTCTAACTAGGTTGTTCTTAATCTTACTCTACTTCACCATTGCCACATCCTAAGCCATCAATCCCTCAAGTCATTCTCTAAGTACCCACATTTGGTGCCTTCCTTACTGTCGTTGTGCAGACACATCACTCCTCCAGGAAGGCCCATCACCATGTCATCATCTGGCTAACACCTTATTCTTCAGTATGAGCTCAGAAATAGATGTCAGGATTGAGAAGGCGGAGGGAAGCAGGAGCTCATAATCCTTCTCCTAAAATAGTTAACGTTTTAACTTTAACAAAAATAAATTTAAACAAAAATACCCTACAATTCACTAGCAGCACCCAAAGCATGACAGAGACAAAGCACTACGCTATAAGTTCATAAAGTGGTCCTTAATTAAACAAAATGAAAATTCTGGTGCAGTGTAAAAATTACCTGATTTGTAGTCTCCAAAATTCCCTACATCCAGAAGGGACAGTTGAGTCAGACTTATGTTTATGATACTGTCAGAGTACGTAATATGGGTCAACCCCTCTGTTGAAAATTGATGGTTACACTTACAATCCAGACAAGATGTCATTGACACACGGTTCCCTGCTTCTCCCCTCTGTTCACAACTATAAACCCTGTAAACGGTGCAAGAGACAACCAAAGAGAATTCTGGAAGGTGATAAGAAGAAGGTGAACTGGTTTTGGACCCCAAGAGTAGAGGAACAATGCAGAGACAGGACATCTCGATTCCCCACTCAACAGAGTAAGGGCACTCAGACTCACCATTTCCCAGATCCAGACCAAGAGACATGAGGCAGCAAAGAAGGCTCATTGCTCTCCTGGATGAAAAGGGAGCTTTTCTGACAATATCAGGTGAGTCCAATGCCACCAACAAGGAGGATTGATTGCAGCCAGAAACAAGTGTCCAGGAAGCACTTACCTTCCCTGTAAGGCCTGAGACTATCCTCTCCTGCTGAGAGGTACTGGGGCGAGTGGACAGAACCGGAGAAAGGAATCCAGGCATAGTGTCTGATATTCCTGACCTTGACTCTCAGTTTTCTCCTTTGTCAAATGTGAAGACCAGCCTCCTCACTTTCAGAGCTCTTGTTTTGTTTTGTTTGGTGAGGCTGGCATGAAGCAATCTCTTTGAAGGAAGAGTACAGAGGCCAGTAAACAGCATTAGCAAGATCATCCCCTTACCCTGTGGCTCAGCCAGGTGGGGCAGACAGACATCATCCACAGGAGAAACTATGCTCAAGAGTAATCAGGAAAGGTGGGAAAAGGAGCAGAGAGAGGAGACCAGCACCAGGTACTCCTGATGCTCTGCTCCTCTCCTGGATTTATCCATCCCCATATATTTACCCTCCTGGACGCAAAGTTGGCTCAGGCCCTTCTGCAGAGCTGGGAGTTAAGTACCTGAGCTCAAATCCCACTCTGCTTCAGCACCACGAACAGCGCCAGTTCCCTACTTGGGACTCCCCAGGGGCCAGAGTGTCTCCTGGTGGATGGAGACCTTAGGCAAGTCCCCAGTGTAGAGTGGGAGGAGCCTGTGGAAGGGCCTGGTAACATCCCAGGTCAACGATGCTGGTCAGGAGTGTGCCAGTACTTCCACGATGTGCCGCCATCCTCAGATTTGTGTTCTTTATCCTCTACAGGTGTTAGCTTGGGATTGGGTTCTGTCCAGTATAGCCAGGGGAGTGCCTCACAGTAATTAGATGGAATAACAAAGCCAGTCTCAGGGTATCACTGGTAAGAGAATGTCAATCACTCAAAGAGGGTGTCCTTATGGCATTTTGCAACTGTTGCAAGACCTTGGAAGAAATAAACTATTTTTAAAAAATTTTGTAACTGAGCCCTCCCCCCCAGACTGAGAGCCACCCATCCCTGCAGGGATGCTGTCACAGGAATGCTGTCTCTCTCCATGTGAACTGATTTTCACTTTCAGTCTGGGACAGGTTTTCCCACATTTCTGTCTGGAGCTTTCTGGTCTCTCATTAGGTGTTCCCAGTCACTCAAGGGCTCCCATCCCAACTCTGCCCAGACACTTGCTGCAGTTACCAGCCCAGGCTGTCCAGAGCCCCAGAATCCTGAAGCAGCAGGAAGTCTGGGTCTTGATAGGGCTGGAAACAGGAAATTCATGCCCTCCCAACACTCCCCTATGTGTGACCTGTGGGTTCACCCTGCTCAGGAGTGCCCACTTGTCACCAGCTTCCTCCTCCCCTATGGTTTCTCCAGGATCTGCTGCATCAGGTGATCAGGGCCTTCCCCAGGTAATTCCTCATCTGAAACCCCCACATGACAGGACAGCATTCACCAGCTGATCACTCCCAGAGTCATCATTCTACAATCACGTAGGGCAGAGGAGGGAAAGGCCCTGAGGGATCTGGTGCTGTTCGTGGTACTGAAACAGAGTCAGGATTTGAGGTCAAATACCTCCCAGCTCTGCAGAAGGACCTGAGCCAACTTTGGTGCCAGGAGGGCAAAGATGTGGGGATGGTTGAAGCCAAGAGAGGAATAGACAATCAGGAGTGGGTGGTGCTGGTCTCCTCTCTCTGCTGCTTCTCCCATCTCCCCTGTTCACTCAGGCATTGACACTCCCATGGATGATGTCTCTCTGCCCCACCTGCCTGGGCCACAGGTTCAAAGGGATTCCGAACTCATTCCTGTTTTTCCTAGTAGGGCTGGGGGCCTCTAGAAATGGATGAATGAGGAAAATTTGAGTTCCCTGCCCCTTGGGACAGGGGAAGGTCCTGGACATGGGACCCCAGAAGGAAGGGCCAGACACGGGGTTCATCATGATCATTGTCTCCTAAACCTCTCTCCCTACCCCTAACCCACATATGCACATTAAGGAAGCACTTTGATGAGTTGCTCTTGCCCCTACACAGAAAAGCAAACAAATAAACTTGTTCACCTCTCATTTCCATTCTCCCAACCTACTCCCAATGTTCGTGAGTGAGTAGATGCAGGAAGAGGAAAGATATATATATATGGAAGTTCCTTTACCATAATTAAAAGAGTGCTTTATGTAAGATTCTGCTACTTGTGTGTTTACCTGTATGTAGAGTTGGGAAACCTATCATTTGGCACATACCCATCACCTAATATGTAACTTATTGTTGTGGTGTTCAAAGCAAGTCTACAGTCCTTGTGAGAGACACAAATTCTTGCCTCCAAGGACTCACTTTATACAGTTGGAACTAATATACGCTGATGAGGATACTTGTCTTCTCACCTTCTCTGTGCCCATCTCCAGTCTATTCTCCACAGAGGAGCCAGAGTAAATTCTAAAATCCCAATGGTTTCCCTTTTTTGCTTCTAACTCTCCAGTGGTTCTGAGTTCCCCAAATGGAAATAGTCAAAATCCTTTAAGTTTAGCCAAGGTGTTACATGAGCCATCTTATTTGCCCCAGGGGGAGTTGTTTCTACTGACTAGAACACACCACAAACAGAAAGCCAACACAAGTACAGGCACATACATTTTTTTCTCATTTATTCTGTCAAATGATAATTTTTTAAAAAGGTAAAGTCATGGCTTTCATATAAAATGAAAACGTGCTAAATATTTTTTATTGTGGTACAAAAATACATAACATGAGATCTACCCTCGTCACCAATTTTTAGCTGTCCAGTATAGTTAACCACAGGCACTCTGATCTACAGCAGATCTCTAGAACTTATTCTTCTTGCATGATTGAAACTTATACCCATTGAACAGCAACTCCTTGATTTCTTTAACTCCTTAATGCAAGACCCAGGCAGAAATGGAAGAAGCACAGAGTAAAGGGATGTTGAAATGAATTTGTGAATGCATGTGAAACTGGCTAGATGGGGGGACTCAAGTGGCCTCTCAGTGGACAGAATGTGCATCTCTGTGGACATGAGCTATTTTCATTACTATTAATTATCTAAACTTATAGCATTGTAAAATCGTTCAAGGCAATGAAGTCCTAGAATCAGATAACTCCAGAAAGCTTTGCGCTAAAGAATGCATAGTTTTCCATTGGAGACAGTCAGTAATCTCATTTTGCTCATCTAAACTTCCTCACAATTCTTACACCACTTGAGCAGCTGTTATTTCACACCAGCGAGTTGAACCAACAGATAAGTGATGATGTGTGAGGGCTACAATAGGATCTGCTCTTCCATTGACCCTCAGAGCCTGGTGGCTGCCACTTCAACTTCTCCCTTCTCTTGTGAACAACTTTAACCTGAAAGCAAATAGGGAAGGGTGTGCAGGGAAATGTAGATCCAGCCTGGCAAATCCTCCACAGGCATCTTCACTGAAGGTTTCAAATTACCATTTAAAAGTCATTCTTTAAATAGAGTATGTGGAAAAACTCATCAGGTGAGTAAACCTCTTACTTTGCCTTCTCCCTATTAGCTATTATTTGTGTAAACTACTGTTTCTCTTATTGTTGCTTCCCTTCAAACCATCCTAAAACTCAGTGGCCCAAACCACCATTTTATTCTATCTCATGGTTCTCTAAGTTGTCCAGAGCCCAGCTGGGCAGTTTCACTCTAAATTTCAGACAGTCAGGTTGGGATGGTGGTGGTGACTGGGGCTGGAGTCTAACCCCCCAGGGTTCCTCGATGTAGCATCTCTCTCCATCAGAGTCCCATGAATTGCTTATGCAGATGCCCAGAAAAATCTGCAAGGCCATGGGGCTGGCCCCGTGGCCGAGCGGTTAAGTTCACGCACTCCGCTGCAGGCAGCCCAGTGTTTCGTTGGTTCGAATCCTGGGCGCAGACATGACACTGCTCATCAAACCACGCTGAGGCAGCGTCCCACATGCCACAACTAGAAGGACCCACAACGAAGAGTATACAACTATGTACTGGGGGGCTTTGGGGAGAAAAAGGAAAAAAAAATAAAATCTTTAAAAAAAAAAAATCTGCAAGGCCAGAGTGGAAGCTGCCGGGTCTTCTTAATGTCTGAGATATATGAGTCTCAGAACATCCTGTCTTCCACATTCTGTTGGTCAAAGCAGTCGTGATCCCAATTCAGGTTCAAGAGGAGGAGAAAATAATAACAAACTCCATCTTGTAATGAGAGGAGTGCCATGTTTATATAAAGGAGGGGCAAAATTGTTTGGGGTTGTCTTTGGAGAATAATTCTGACAGCTCCTCATCTGTCTGAGTGTCATCTGCCTCCTCTATCTAATGAGAGTGATCACCTCCCTCTTTCAGGGATGTTGGCACAGTGAAATGGGAAGAGATATTTAAAAGAGCTGCACAGAGCCTTTATCTTCCCTGCCCTCAGATTGGTGACAACAGACTGGCATTGTCCATAGGACATTCCTGAGGTTTTCCAGAAGTTCAAGGAGGAGAAGCAGAGATCTTCTCCTCCTCAGCGTTCCTCCTCTGAGGTAGATCAAAGCTGTCCCCAGCACATCTGATGTCTTGACCCTCCTGGCTCTAGACATAAGGTTCCTGTGCTGTGTGATCAGGCCCCTCCACAGAGCTGCAGACCTCTCCAAAGTCAGCACTCAGCTGTGAATCAGAACCATGGACAGCACAATAGCCTTCTCCAAGGGATCCCCAGGAGCCAGGTGGGAGTGCTCGCTATGGGCAGTGGCCAGACTCTGCCTGGATCAGATGGGATTGGTCACAAACAAAGCACAGAACTTGGTAGTTCATGGAGAATCTACAGCACAGTGGGAAAGTGAGTGGAATTGAGAACATGATACTTGAGAGTTCAGGAATTCCCAGGGTACCTGGATCACTTGTGGAATTCACATCCCTTGTGACTGCCTGAGAGTCACCTCCATGTCTACGTGGCCCAGTCCTCCCTGAGACTCACCTTCCAGTCCAGAAGAGCAGGAGCCCCATTCACCCTAGCCTGTGCTTTCCCATCGCAGCCTGCTACCCTATGTGCGGGAATTGTCAGGTAACCTGTCCCCTAACAAGATGCTGCTCTCCTCAAAGACAAGGACTAAATTTCTCATATTCTCCCCTTTACTGGAAACCTGAAGACACATTGTAGATGATTGTTGAAAGAGTGTATGAATGATATTTCCCTCCTCACCTCATGGGAAGAGGTGATAATTCTCCCCTCTTGGATTAACGTAAGCTTCCCATCTCAAAGCTCAATGAATGCTGGGCTCACAAAGATTGACGAAGTGGCTCCCAGTGCAGACAACGTTGCATAAGACAGGGCACCAGTGTGATTTGCGCAATTTGCTTGTCCACTCTGGACCTTGGTATCTTCTTTTTTAAATTGGAAAAGTGGGGCTAAGAGGCCTCGTAGCTCTGATGGCCAGTTATATTTCCTCTTTTTCAAAGAGTTTGACTCTCTGTGGCTTCCATGTGTCTCTCTCTCCCATTCTTCTGATTTTCTTTGCAAATTGGGGACCATGGGAAACAGGCAGGGTGAGGCCAACCCTTCTGACCACAGATGGTGCAATTGCCACTACAGAGAGAGAGAAAGAATGGCCAGGACACGGGTTCTCAGGAGGGGGATGGGGCTGCAGGATGAGTTTCCCGCTGAAAATGCAGGAAATGGTGATGATATGGGAGTGCCTATGCATGCTCAAACGCTGCACCTTCCTCCTCCATGATCACAGCACTAACTTACTCTGGGTTTTAGGTAACAATTCTGGGAAGAGGATAATATGGGATGGATATATTGTGAAGTTGAATTGAAGAAAACAGACTATATCATCTTCTATGTATACAAAGTCTTAAGAAAAGCATGCACAAAGCCATAGTATTAAAGGCGGTCTGTTCAGATGATAAAACTACAGAGAAAAGCAAGGAATCAATTGGCATTACAATAAGGGTGGGGCTTCTTGGAGGGAGTAGGGTGTGGAGACAGGGAGGGAACCCAGGGGGAAGTCCTGAGTGCTCCCGACATTCTCTTATTTGGAGGGTGTTCATTTTGTGATAAATCACTGAAATGCCCTTGTGACAACACTTCTCTGCATGTGTGTTATGTGTCCACCAAAAATGTTTCAAGAAAAACGACTTGGGTCTGAGGTGGCAGCACCTCCCAGGATTCCCACCAATTCTTCCCAACCCCCACCACACAGTTAAAAATAATATTCTGTGAATTCAGGTGAGTGTCTTTTCCCTCATGAAATCCTCACAGTCCCCGAGGGTGGACGACCCCCAGGCTGGCATTCCTTGCTCTGTGTCTCTTGCACGTGTCTCTATGTCTTTCTGTTATAGGGAGTTCCAGATGCCAGGATACCTATTGTCTCCCCCCTTGGATAGTGACTCTCAGGGCAGGGTCCATGGTTGATGTGTGACCTTGTGAGCAGAGAGGCCTTGCCCACCACATGGATGCTGAGGGAGGGAGGACGGTCTAGTTCCTTAATTTCCCATGTCCCTTAGTAACATTCCTGACTGGACTGACCTCCACAAACATTTACAGGCTGTAACTCAGGAGGTCTGACTAGAAAGGACTCATTTCCACTCTGCATAAATTGACTCTCCAAGGGAAAGGGCATCAAAATGAGTCAGGAGATGGGGCTTGGTCCCTGCATGGGGTGTGAACTTGGATGCGGCTCTCACCCTTTCCAACCCAGAGTCCCCAGCAGTGGACATGGGCAGAGGATGATTGACTCCAAGGACTGTCTCAGCTTGGACAGTGTCTGGGTGTGAAGTTCCTCCTCTGAGGAGCGTCACTGATCTGACCTCACCCTCATCTTCCTGTTAAAGTCTCCTCTAATTCTTGAGCTTTTAGTTCCTGACAGAGAACCATGAGACACAGACTATCTTGGGAAACCTGGCACAGCCAACCCTTGATATGCTGCTGCAGCTGGTGCTCTTGGCCCTGCTTTGCTGGAGGGATGAGGCCAAGGGCCAGAGGAGGCCCAGGATAAACTACATGGATTACCAGATTCAAGTGCAGCCATCGGTGGTGGTGCAGGAGGGTCTGTGTGTGTACGTGCCTTGCACCTTCTCCTATGGCAAGGATGGCTGGAATGACTCTACCCCAGCTCATGGCTACTGGTTCCATGAAGGGGCCGATACAGACCAGGATGTTCCAGTGGCCATAAAGAGCCCAGGTCATAAAGTGCAGAAGGAAACGCAGGGCCGATTCCACCTCCTCGGGGACCCTCAGGACAGCAACTGTTCCCTGGACATCAGAGACGCCAGGATGGGGGACAACAGATGATACTTTTTTCGGGTGGAGAGAGGAAGTGCAAAATGGAATTACAAATTAAATCATCTCTCTGTGCGTGTGATGGGTAAGGAGGGAGCCCCAGGAGAGGCCACATGGGAAGGCTTGGGGTCCTAAGGCAGGCCTGGGATAAGCCCAACTCATGGAAGGGTATTAGGGGTACAGTGTTTCGGGGCTCGGAGGAAGGAATTGGAACAAAGCCTGAGGCTTTTCTCAGGGCCACACCTCAGACCATCCCTCCTCATCCTCCTTTCTCCCTATCTCCTCATCAACCCTGACCCACACGCCAGATATTCTCATCTCGGGGACCCTGGAGTCTGGCCGCCCCAGGAACCTGACCTGCACTGCGCCCTGGGCCTGTGAGTGGGGCGCACCACCTATCTTCTTATGGAGGACAGCAGCCTTTGCTTCTCTGGGCCCCATGACCCCCCTCTCCTCGGTTCTCACCCTCACCCCACGGCCCCAGGACCACGGCACCAGCCTCTCCTGTCAGGTGACCTTGCCTGGGGCTGGAGTGACCAGGAAAAGGACCATCCAGCTTAATGTGTACTGTGAGTGCTTGGCCAGAATGCCTGTGTCCCTGATGGGGTCCTGAGGGTAGGGGGTGTGGGGGGCCAGGGCCTTGGATACAGGGTTTGGGGTCTGAGAATCCAGCCTGGGAGGGAGTCATGAGGACGCCCACCTTCACCCTTCCCTCATATATGCAGCTCCAGGGGACAAGGGCCCATGTCTACCCAGCCTTCACAACTGATGTGGGTCCACCATGTCTTTCTGTCCCAGACCCTCTGCAGAACTTGACCATCACTGTCTTCCTTGGACACAGCACAAGTAGGAAGGAGCCCCCTCCTGGGCTGTAGGGACCAGGGCCTCTTCCAGCTCATGGCAGGGCTGGGTCCCTACCTCATCCTGGATTAACCCTGGTGACCAGAGACTCCCTTGTGGGTGAACCCACTGGTCTTTCCCATCCTCAGCCACCACGGCCTCTGTGAGCAGCTGTCCCCGTGGGCCCCTCACCCCCCTCAGACTTCTCCAATCCCCTCAGCTCCACAAGGAGAATAGGGCAACATTCACATGGCAGATCCTGCCTCTGGAGACCCCTTATGATCCATCTTCTGATAACTCTTCCAGCCCTGTCTTTTTATTTTCCTCAACAATTGCTTATTTAAGTACTTTTAAACAGATAAAATATTCACATGGACAAAAATTCAAAACGTACATCAGAGTCTGTCCTCAGGTGCCCAGTTTCCTACCAGGAGGTGACCCGTGTCCATAGGCTTTTCTGAGCTTTGGTTTGTTCACCTAAAGGAGCTTAGGGGCCATTTGACATCAGTAGGACAGACTGTCCTCATTCTTCTCTTTCACTGTGCAGTATCCCATGGCCGAGATGGATTCTGATTTGGTAGGGCACCTCCTGTTAATTGAAAAATCATGGCATTCATTTTATTCTACTAACAGATTCACTACAATGAACAGTCTTGGGTCTCCTTTCACAACTGTGTCTGTGTATGTCTGTGGAATGAGTTCCCAAAAGCAAAAGAGAGCTACTTCATATGTTCTTACTAACTTGGAGAGATATGGCCAAGTTGATTTACACGGAGGGTGGACAAGTTTACATTCCCAGCAGCAAGGAGGAAAAGTGTGGGTTCTCCTGCACTTCAACTTAAGCCTGTATCTCTGTCCTCATCTAGTCTCCTTCTGCATCCTTCCTCTTTGGATCTCTTTGTATCTCTGACCTTCTTTCTCTTCTTCCCAGCGCCCATAACCCTGAAGAATGCATCATCTCTTTCAGTCCTGGAGGGCCAGTCCCTGCATCTGGTCTGTGTTGTCGACAGCAACCCCCCTGCCAGGCTGAGTTGGGCCTGTGGGAGCCGGACCCTGAGCCCCTCACAGCCCTCAAACCCCGGAGTCCTGGAGCTGCCCCAGGTGGATTCGAGCCATGAAGGTGAATTCACCTGTCAAGCTCAGCACCCTCGGGGCTCCCTGCACGTCTCCCTGAGCCTCTCTGTGCAGAGTGAGTGCACCGGCGGTTTGGGGAGTGGGGGCTGGAGGAGGAGACAACACCCACCCCACCCTCACAGCCCAACCAGCAGCCCCCTGAACTTCAAAGGGGACTTCAGATGTGGTCTGTGCTCAGCTCTGATGCCTGGAAAATTCCCTGGGACTCAGGGTGTCACTGTCCTCTTCCTGCCAGGCCAGGGCTGTAGGGTGGGGATAGGCCTGGGAGGGAGAAGCCAGGGAGGGAAGCGGGTCTTGGCAGAGAGGGGCTGGGGCCTGGACAGGTGTGTCTGGGGACACAAGGTCATTCTTTGCGGTGCCTTACAAGTCTCAGGTGAGTGAGGCACTTATTGTGTTCACAAAATTTAAGTAGAAGCCAAAGAAACATAATTAATCAAAAGAAATAACATTACAATGAAATATTTTTAAAAATAATAAATGAATACAAAATAAATTCCGTGACAAACGAAATATCAATAGTTTAAATAAACACAGACTGCAACACAGCTGTTGCAAGCTTCACTTTCCTCACCCTAACCCGCACTCCCAGCCCCATGTTCCTGGTTTTGCATCCGGCAAAGTGGCCTGAACACAAAAGTGTGAGATCATTCTGTGAGTGGGAGGAGAAGACTCCAAGTTCTCAGAGGAGAATCCCCAGTAATCGAATCTGTCTGCAGGAAAAGCACATCCTTTATCAGGAGCGTCACTGGGGGCCATCAGTGGAGCATGTGCTACAACCCTGCTCCTCCTCTCCTTCTACGTCATTGCCATCATGTGAGCAGTCATCCTGGGGAGGGAGGGGGAACCCTGAGGTTGGAAGGGCAGGCAGGCATGGAATCCCTGAATCCAAAGCTGGAGGGACTGAGTGGGTCAAGAGCCTGAAGTGGGGGCAGGAAGGAGGTCCCTGGCACCTGGGTGAGTGTGTCACAAGCTTCTGCTCCCTGTGCGGGGAGGGGGAAGTCTGTCTTCTCAACCCTGGGATCTCTGGACCAGGATCCTCTTGTCCCACCTCAGTCCTCCCTCCAGCCCCTTCAGGGTCAGTCTTCCCACTGCACCCTGAGCTGGCCAGACTGAAAGGCTCTCTGTTCTCTTCACTCAGCGTGATATCCTGGAAAAAGAAAGCAGTAAGGCCAGCAGTGGGCATGGGGGACATGGACATGGAGGGCGCAAATGTTGTCACATGGTCAGTCTCTCAGGTGAGTGACCTAAGCATCTCCCCATCCAGCATCCTCCCTGCATACCTCCTCCAGGATGGCTGCCTAGGTTGCCTCACTCAGCATAGCCAACATTGCTCTCATCTCCTCCTCCCATCAAGTTAGATCCCCATCTTGCTGACAGCACAACAGTCCCCTCCTCTTTCCTTCGGGCCAGGCACAGAGGAATCACCTTCTCTCTATCCTCCCTTTCTTCTGCTACAGACAAAACTTAATCACATCTTGTCTATTTTTCTTCCTGAGAGCAGCTGACATCAGCCTTCCTCTCTTCATCTTGACCCCGATCATTGCTGAGGATTCAGGATCTCCTTCCTGGGCCGTCATCTCCCTGCCTCTCATTTCCCTTGCCCTACACAGACTGATCATCTAAGAGCCATCATTGTCCAGTTCTTCTGCATTTGAACATCTGTTTGCCTTCATTGTCTAAAGCAGAGGCCGGCAAACATTTTCTATAAAGGGTCAGATAGTAAAGATTTTTGACTTTGTTGGCCTTACACTCTGTTACACCTCTGAACCCTGCTGTTGCAGCATGAAAGCAGCCATCGACCATACGTAAATGAATGAGCATGGCTGTGTTCCAATAAAACTTTATTTACAAACACAGGAAGTGGGCCAGATTTGACTCATGGACTGTACCTTTTCGACCCGTGACCTAGAGAATGAAGCCAAAACTCCTCAGCCTGCAGCCCTGTATAATCTTCTCTCTTAGCACCTACCTCTCTAGAAGGGCCGGGGTTAGGGTGAGGAGAGTGAGGCAGTTGCCTAGGATGCAAAATTTAATGCAATGCCAGGAATCTCAGTAATAGAGATAAACGAAATTTTAATACATTGTCTTAAAAAATTTGGAATTAATGAAAAAATCCATGATGAGCAAAGTATCAAAAATCTAAATAATGTTAGGATCAGTAGACTGAAGTTAGTTAATAATTATTTAAGATAATAACTTGGTCAAGAGAAATTGTCACACATGGTGGCTTTTCAGTTGAAAATGATAGAAGCAGAGAAGGAGATTTTGAAAATATTCTTTCTGCATTTGCTTCCAGAAAGCCAGAAAAGCACAATTGTAACAAATTCTGGTTTGGGTGCACATAGAACCTTCAAACTTAAAACAATATTTTAATACACAGCACTTTTCAAGTTTTCAGTAATGTTTCAATATTCTTGAAAAAAATGAACATTAAAAATACATAAAAACATGTATATAGGAGCAGAATATATATATTCTGCCTCAAGCTCCAGTTGGTTCAGAAGGCAGCTCTTGCTAATCCTGGGTTATCCGAATTTTTGAGATGTTGTTCTCCACTTGCTTTTTTCGATTTTTGGTTTTTAAAAGTCTTGCACTCAAATGTTATTTATCTCAACGACTGAGGTTTTTGGTTCCCCTTTTAATTTCGCATTTTGGGCGAGTGCCTCACTTGCCTCACCCTGATCCCAGCCCCGCTGTTTGTCCACTTCCTGACACTGCCTCCGCCTCCCACTCTTTGCCTCACCCACACTGGACTTTTCGTCATCATCATCATCATCAACCAGAACAAGTAATTTGTGCCTCTGGGTCTTTGCATGGGCTGTTCCTCCCTCTTGTGATGCTCTTTGCTCCCATTTCGTTGGAGATCAAGCAGCAATGGGGCAGCCAGTGAGTTTGATGGACTGAGAAAAGGGTGATGTCTTGCAGTTAAGTAAAGAAAAGCTTTCATTTACAGCAGACATGCACCTGGGTCATCTGCTGCTGCAAATTCCAGAGAGGTGAGGACTGAAGATGGCCATTTGGATTTCACTAGCAGAGGTCACTGGTGTGCTGGATAATAGCAGTGTGGGGAAATGGTTGTGTGTGTGTGAATCTTAATTTGAATAATCAAGAGAGAATGGGAGGAGCACAAACATTATTAATTCTGGGGAAGCATTCTCTTGTCAAGGGGAACAGCAAAGAAGGATGTTCCCCAGGCAGCACCTGTCACTCTCCCCTGTGTGAGTCTGTATGAGCTTCTTGCTGCTGCTGTAAGAAATTTAGTGGCTTCCAGCAACATAAATTTATTACTTTACAGTTTTGGAGGTTGCAAGTCCAAACTGGGTTTTACTGGATTAAACCTAAGGCTTTGGCAGGCAGGGCCTAGTTCCTTGTGGAGGCTGAGGGGAAAATGCATTTTCTTGTCTTTTCCGGCCTCTAGAGGGCACCTGCATCCTTGGTTCATGGTCCCTTCCTCCATCTTCAAGGCCATGGGAATAATATCTTCAAATCTCTCTCTGCCTCCTTTTTCACTCTTTCACTTGTCAACACTCATGATTCCATTGGGCCCACCCAAATAATACAGAAAAACCTCCCTATCTCAGTATCCTTATCTTAACTCTATCTGCATAGTCTCTTTTGCTCTGTGAGGTAACACATTCACAGGTTCCAGGGAATTAGGACATGAACACCTTTGGGGCACTGTTATTCTGTCTACCAGAGGGATACAATTTCTTTGACTGACTTGTCCTCCCACCAATCTGTGAGATTCCTAAGGGCAGGTGCCATGCCCAAATCAAGGCCCTGCAATTCCATCTCACTTACCCAGTTCTTGTCCATTGTATCGTAATTCACAGCTAGATATTTATTTAACTCATCTTTTGCTGCCTGCCTCAATTAAAGAGTAAGCTATAAGAGGTCAGAATCTGTGTCTACCATGTCCCTCACAGTACATCCAGCTCCCGGCTCAGGACCTCACACACAGGGGGCCTCAGGCTTTGGGGTCAGAAAGAACTAGATTGGATCCTGGTTTCACCAGGGACTTTGAGCATGTGGCTTACTTGGTTCAACCTTTGTTTTCATATCCTTAAAATAGAGACAATACTAATATCTTCCTCATAGGGTTGTTGTGGGAAGTTAATGAGATTAGCAAGCACCAAATAAGGTGCTCACTAAGTATTGAATATTTAAAGAACGCATGAATGAAGGAGATCTCAGCAAAATGTGTGTGGGATGAACAGAGGAGGGAATTTTGGGGCTTCCCTCCTGGACATTCTCTGCCTTATCCTGTGCTTGCTCTTCTGCACTGACTCTCTTCTCTCTCCCTCTACTCAGGGTCTCTGGATGGAATCCCAGGCAGGCAGCCATCCAGACCATCCTACCCCAGATGTGGCTGCCCCTTGCTCAGAGGAGGAAGAAGAGCTTCATTATGCATCCCTAAGCTTTCATTGGATGAAACCTAGTGGCCTGTGGGAACAGGAGGCCACTGGTAGTGAGTATTCCGAGATCAAGTTCCACAAGTGAGAAGCTACAGAGACTCGGCCCTGGCTTGAGGGATCATGGCCCCGGAGGGGCAAAGAAAATGTCAGAGCTGATTCCCATAGAGTTAGATTCCCTATAAAATTGTAAAGAACACAGGCTTTGGAAACAAAGAGTTTCAAGTTAGAATCTTCACTCTGCTGCTTTGCAGACAGACCCGCCCCTAACTCTCTGTGCCTCAGTTTCCTGCTCTGTGAAACAGGCATGAGAAGCCCTACCTGAAATTTTGTGGTGAGAATTCCGGCGCTAAACTCCTTTCAGACCACTTGCCAAAAAGTGTATGCTGAACACATGCTGGATCCCTGCGCCTTGAACAGAAAGGTTCTACAAGGAGTATCTTCTGGCTCTGGAGGGGACCAGCATCAGACCTCAAACCTTAAACCTTGAGTTCCTTTCCCCTGGAATGTCCTCCCACTGGACCTTCGTCTGACTTCATCTGTCTCTGAAAATGGAGCTCAAAAGGTGGACTTCTGGATTCAGAAGGGAAAGTTAAGCAGCAGCTCACGGTCTCCCCGATAGCAACAAACCAAACAAATGAGAAAGGTTCCCAAATGATCACACAACCATCTGATGGATGAAACATCATGATCTCACATTTCACCTACAACACCCAAATGAAGAATGAATATATCACAGCAATCTCTTCATAAAATAGTCTTGATGAAAAGAAATCAAAGGACTGGACAAGGCATTAAAAGTTCCCTACACATAGACACCAGGCCATTTATAAAAGCACAAAAATATAAGGCACCAGGGACTAATTACTTTTTAAAAGATGCAAAACTTCCACACTGAAAAATACAGAATATTGCTGAGAGAAATTAAAGAAGACCTAAGTAAATGAAGAAATATACCATGCTCAAGAATTGGAAGACACAATATTGTTAGATGTCAGTTTTCTGTATATTGATTTAAGTAATCCCAGTCAACAGATATATATTTGTATATATATATATATGTATGTATAAATGTATATATCCATGTAAATTTACAAGTTGATTTTAAAGTTTATATGGAAATATGAAGGACCTAAAATAGCAAAATTATCTTGAAAAGGAAGAATACAACTGGAGAAATCAGACATTACTGTAAAGTAGCGTAGTCAAGAGTGTGTGGTGTGGACAGAACAGAGTCCATAAATAGACCCACACATTATATATGGCCCACTGAACAGCACCTTGTCTATTCAATTGGGAAAAGAAGGACTTCTTAACAAATATGATAGAAAAAGTGGCTAGAGCTTTGGAAAAAGTGAACATTATACATATTACAATTGGTTTATAGAATTGCAATCATGAAGTATATACCTGTGTTTTTTCTCACTCAGTGTTGAGTTTTTTGAGATTCATCCATGTTATGTACATATCAGTATTTTGTTCTGCTATAGCTGAGTAGGATTCTAGTGTACCACACTTTGTTTACCCATTTTTCTGTTGACGAATGTTTGGTTTGTTTCCAGTATTTGGTGATTAGGAATAAAGCTTCTGGGAACATATTTGCACAAGACTGTGTTCAGGTATGTTTTTATTTCTCTCAAATGTTGGGGGACAGGGCCAAGATGGAGACAATGGGGTTAGAGCCACATGTTGGGAGCTCTAGGGTCTCTGGGACATCCCCATGGAGACCAGCATCCAGCAGGCAGCTAGAGAGATGGATGGTCTTGAGCTCAGGAGGAAGGCAAGGCCTGGAGATGGACAGTGGGAACACAAGGGGGTCCATAAACCTTACAATGAATACCTACTGTTGTGGGTTGAATTGTGTTCCCCCCAAAATATGTTCAAGTTCTTACCTGTGATGTCTGTGAAATCAATTTTTTTCTTGGAGATAGGTTGTTTGCAGATATAATCAAGTTAATATGAGGTCAGACTGGATTAGAGGGGGTCTAAATCCAGTGGCTGCTGTCCTTATACAAATAGGGAACTTTGCACACAGACACATGTAGGGAAGAAGGCCATGTGACAAAGAAGGCAGAGATTGGAGTTATGTTGCCACAAGGCAGGAAATGCCAAGGGTTAACGGCAACCAGCAGAAGTAGCAAGACACGAGTAAGGATTCCCCCTAGGGCTTTCCGAGGGAGCCTGGCCCTGCTGAAACCTTGATTTTGGTCTTCCAGCCTCCACAACTGTGAGAGAATAAATTTCTGCCGTTTAAGGCCACCCAGTTTGTGGTAAATAGTCACAGCAGCTCTAGGGAACTAATACATTTGCTCAGCACCTGCTGTGTGTTAATGCCTCGCCTGTGGTGTCTCATTCACTCCTCACAATGACTCTGAAGAGAGTCAGCCCTATCCCCATGTCACAGAGGAGCCTTGGGTGAGCTGCTCAAAGCCACACAGGCCAGAGAGTGGAGAGATCAGGCTGAATTCAGATAGATGACCCCAATGCAATAAGTGGGTCCACTGTCTTTACTGCTTTGTGAACATCCAAACAGCTAAGCGGTTCCTAAGAGCAGTGATGACCACAGTTTCTAGGCCTGCCAACCACACTGTCATAGATTCAGCCGGGAAGGAATCTCTATCTCTCTCTTTCTCTTTCTCTCTACTCTTTCTTCCTCCCTCCTGCCCGCTTTCTTTCTTTTATTTTTTCTTTTCGTTTTTTTCCATTCTTTCTCCCCTGCATTCCTCCCTCCCTCCCCAGCCTGTTCTTGGAGAGGAAAGGAGCAGATCTTCCAGCCTTGCCCTCTCTTCTTTATCTACCTGTGCCCAACTCTGAGGCCTTGCCTGGACAATGTTTCCTCATTGCCCATTCTCAGGGGCAAGTATATGCCTGATCTGTGATACTGGATGAAGGCATTTTTGTCTGTTTTGTTCACCAAGAACGATGCTTGACACATAGTAAACTACCAGTGAATATTTTAGAAGTTAACAAATATGCTGCAGTAGCTTGCAAAATCTCTGTCGCAAGCCCAGGACTTCGTTCTGACCCCAGCACTATCTTAACTACCCCTACGTTGTCTATAACGGCATCTGCAGTTCTCCACATATCCTGCTAGGTGGTGAGCCCATGGGGGCAAGGATTAGGTTTGTTTTGACTCCCAGAGCAGTTCAGAAAATTTTGTTGATAGGATAAGCCCCAGAGAAACGTGAGTCAGGTTGATAGGTCCCTGGGTGGCAAAGACAGGCAACTCAGAGAACCTACTCCTTTTATAGTGAGCAGTAAGGAAGACTGCTCTTTGTCCTGGAGGAAGACGTGAGCTCACTCTTCAAGGTTGCTCCCTGAAAACACAGCCCTGAGAACTTGACCAGGTAAGGAGCAGTCAGAGCATCATGTTTTGGGCAGACCCAGCAAGACGTGCAGGAATAAGAGAGACTCAGGAAGACTGTCTTTCCCAACAGGTGGTTTTGCTCTTCTTATTGATATGAAGATGTCAGAGTACTCCTACAAAATCCTCCATTACTGGGATAGACTGAGGGTTCTGTCACTTGTGATCAACATATTACTATGTAAGACTGAAACATTTTGCTGGTTCCTCATCAGAAAACCGGGAGGATGTAGTAAACAGAGAAACTACAATACTGACATTTCACAACTCTGTTCTCCTACTGCTTGCTTTGTTTGAGGAAGTTGAAAAAGAAGATGACTGGGAGGAAGTGACTCTGTGGGAAAATTATGTCTCTTTTTTTGGGAATAAATCCACTGCACTTTCTTCCTTATAACAGCAGCCAGACTTTGGTTACTTCCCCCAACTCTTCCATGTGCCTCAAAGGATGTGGTCTCCAGAGTTTGAGACTCTTGTGTGAGCTTCATCAGTTTGGCACATTCGGGTGAGAAATTGGCTGAGCAATGCTGTTGTAGAGAAGATGAGGGGGTGGGCCACTGAAAAGTTCTAAGCAGAGGTGTGAGCTCTACTGATCTCTATACTAGAAGGTTTTACCAGTTACCAATTACAAAGAACTGGAAAGCCTGATCATCCTCAAGGTAGTGATGTTATAGTATTTTCATTCAAGATAAAGTATAAATAAATAAAATAAGTAAAACAAAATAAATGCCCAGCCTCATTTGTGACATATTAAGTATAGAACATCTCCTCTTAAAAACAACCAGTGAGAATGAAATTTAGAGGACTAAAAAAAAATAAAATAAAACAGGATAAAACCATATGTCCTATGGGATCAAAATGAGAGAGAAAATAAATGCCTTGAAAAGAAGAAGTAAATATACCAAATATACTAGTTCCAGGATGGGGTCGCTTCTGGCCCCACAGCGTTGATGGCGTGTGAGTCGTAAGTTCCTCTTTTGCACACAGTTAGATTCTCGGTGGCTTCCCCATGTCTCTCCTTCCCATTTTTATGCTATTTTTTGCAAATTGGGGACCATGGGGAACAGGCTGGGCATGACCAAACCCTCTGATCACAGATTCGGCAACTGCTCCTGCAGGGAGAGAGTGAGTGGCCAGGACAGGGGGGCCCAGGAGAGGGGGAGGGCTGCAGGATGAGATTCCAGCTGAAAATTCAGGAAATGGTGATGGTGTGGGAGGGCCTATGCATGCTCACACCCTGCACCTTCCTTCTCCATGATCACAGCACTGACGCTACTCAGGGGGTTGGGTAATAGTTCTGGGAATGGAATAATATGGATTGGACAGATTCATGAAGTTGAATAGAAGAAAACACTGTAATTTTTTCCATGTATACAAAGTCTTTTAAAAAAAAAAAGCATGCACAAAGCCATAGTATTAAGGACAGCATGCTCAGATGATAAAACTACAGAGAAAAGCAAGGAAACAATTGGCTTCACAGTGAAGTTGCGGCTCCTCCGAGGGAGTAGGCATTCACGATATGGAGGAGGACCAAGGGGGAGGTCCTAGGTGCTCCCCATGTTCTATATCTTGAGTGTGTTCATTTTGTGGTGAACCACTGAGCTTGTGGGGGCACTTCTGTGTATGTGTCTTACGTTTCCCCCAAAATAGTCTCAAGGAAACCAACATGGGTCTGAGGAGGCACCACCTCCCAGAATTCCCACCACCTCTGCCCACCCCGTGGTCACTGAAAATAAACTCGGTGAATTAAAGTGCATGCCTCTTCTCTCACAAAATCCTCACCGTCCCTGAGGGTGGGGGACCCCCAGGCTGGCGTTCCTCACTACGTGTCTACTTCACGTGTCTCCATGTGTCCCCGTAACAGGGAGGTTCTGGTGCTGGGACACCTATTGTCTCCCCACTGGACACTGAATCTCAGGGCAGCGTCTGGGGTTGGTGTGAGACCTCATGAGCAGGGAGGGGACACCCGTCATGTGGATTCTCAGGGAGTGAGGACAGTCAGCCTCCCACATCTCCTGTGTCCGTGAGTCCAACCCTTGGCCGGACCAACCTCCACAGACAGCCACAGCCTGTGATTCAACAAGTTTGACCAGAGGAAACATATTTCACTTTGCAGAAAATGACCCTCCAAGGGGAAGAGCATCCACAGGGAGGCAAGAGACAGGAGATGGGACTAGGGCCCTGCGTGGGGTGTGAATTTGGGTGAGGCTCTCACCCTCCCTGGCCCAGGGTCCCCAGGATTGGATGTGGGTGGTGGATGGTTGACTATAAGGCCTGTCCCAGTCCCCACAGTGTCTGGGGTGAACTTCCTCCTCTGAGGAGGGTCAGTGTTCTGCCCTCACCCTCAGCTTCCTGTTGGAGCCTCCTCTAAATCTTGAACTTTTATTTCCTGAGAGAGAACCCTGAGAAACAACTTTTGTCAGGAAATTTGGCATCTCCAACACCAGATATGCTGCTGCTGCTGCTGATGGCCATGCTCTGGTGGAGGGAGGGGGCTGAGGGCCAGAGGGAGCCCTGGAGATATTACCAGGCTTACCAGCTGCGAGTACAGAGGACGGTGGTGGTGCCGGAGGGTCTGTGTGTGCGAGTACCCTGCTTCTTCACCTATCCCCAGGTTGGCTGGAACGACTCTACCCCAGCTCATGGCTACTGGTTCTGGGAAGGGGCCAAAACAAACCAGGACGCTCCTGTGGCCACAAATGACCCAGATAGAAAAGTGCAGGAGGAGACCCAGGGCCGATTCCACCTTCTTGGGAACCCCCATACCTACAACTGCTCCCTGGACATCAGAGATGCCAGGAGGACAGACAACAGAACATACTTTTATCGAGTGGTGAGAGGAAAACAAAAATGGAATTACATAGAAGACTATCTCTCTGTGCATGTGATAGGTAAGGAGAGGGCTCCAGGAGAGGCCTCAGTGGAAGGACTTGGATAAGACCTCACTCCTGGGAGGTTTTGGGGGTAAAGCGTGTCAGAGTTTAGAGGGAGGAGCTGGACCAAAGTTGGAGGCTTTTCTCAGGGCTGCACCTCAGACCCTCCATCCTGATCCCTACATCTCCCTCTCTCCCGCCAGCCCTGACCCACTTACCTGACATTCTCATCCAGGGGACCCTGCATTCTGGTCACCCCATGAATCTGACTTGCTCTGTGCCCTGGGCCTGTGAGCAGGCAACACCCCCCATCTTCTCCTGGATGACATCAGCCCTCACCGCCTTGGGCCCCAGGACCCAACGCTCCTCGGTTCTCACCCTCACCCCACGGCCTCAGGACCATGGCACCAGCCTCGCATGTCAGGTGAACTTGCCTGGGGCTGGAGTGACCAGGACAAGGACTGTCCTCCTCGACGTGTCCTGTGAGTGCTGGGCCAGGATGCCCCATTCCTGATGTGATCCTGAGGGAAGTGGGGATGGAGGTATGATGGCCTCAGACACTGGTGTGGGGTCGCAGAATCCAGGCTGGGAGGGGGTCAGGAGGTGGCCCGCCTCTATCCTTCCCCCATATTTGCAGCTCCTGGGGACAAGGGCCCACGTCTACCCAGCCCTCAACACCTATGTGTGTCTTTCTCTCCCAGACCCTCCGCAGAACTTGACCGTAACTATCTTCCTTGGAAACAGCACAGGTAGGAAGGAGCCCCCTCCCGGGCTGTAGGGAGCAGGACCTCTTCCAGCTCAGGGCAAGGCCAGGTCCCTGGATTCACCCCAGAGACTGGCTTGTGGGTGAACCCTGTGGTCCCTCCCATCCTTAGCCCCCATGGCCTCTGTGAGAAGCTGTCCCCATCGGCCCCTCACTCCCCTCAGCCTTCTCCAATCCCCTCAGCTCCACAAGGGAAAAGGGCAATTCACATGGCAGATCCCGCCTCTGGAGACCCCTAATCATCAGTCTTTTGGTGACTGTTCCAGCCTTGTCTTTTTATTTTCTCCAACAATTGCTTACTTAAGTACCTTTGAATAGGTAATATATTCACACGGTCCAAAATTCATAACGTACAGCAGAGTCTGTCCTTCTGATGCCCGGTCCCCTATAGGGAAGAGATCAGTGTCCATACGCTGCTCTGAGCCTTGGTTTGTTCACATAAAGGATCTAAGTTGTCCTTTGATATCAGTAGCCCAGTTGTCCTCATTCTTCCCCACGACTGTGCAGTATTCCATCGTCTGGATGGATTCTGAGTTTGCACGCATCTTCTGTTAATGGAAAATCATGGCATTAATCTTATTCTACTGGCAGAAACACTGCAATGAACAAGCGTGTGTCTCCTTTCACAAATATGTCTGTGGGAAAGATTCCTATAAGCAAAATATAGCTGCTTCCTATATTCTTTCCAATTTCAAGAGATTTCTCCACGTGGTTCTTTTCAGAGGGAGAATAAGTTTACATTCCCACCCATGAGGGATGAAAGTGTGTGTTTTCCTGAACTTCCGCTTACATCTCTGTGTCTGTCCTCATCCAGTCTCTGTCTGTATCCTTCCTCTTTATCTCCACCTCTTTGTGGCTCTGACCCTCTCTCTCTTCTTCCCAGCACCCACAACCCTGGAGAGTGGCTCATCTCTTTCAGTCCAGGAGGGCCAGTCCCTGCGCCTGGTCTGTGTTGCCGACAGCAACCCCCCTGCCAGGCTGAGCTGGGCCCATGGGAGCCAGACCCTGAGCCCCTCACAGTCCTTGAACCTCGGGGTCCTGGAGCTGCCCCAGGTGGAGTCAAGTCACGAAGGCAAATTCACCTGCCAAGCTCAGCACCCTCAGGGCTCCCTGCACATCTCCCTGAGCCTCTCTGTGCAGAGTGAGTGCACCGGTGGGTTGGGAGGAGGGCTGGAGGAGGAGACAACACCCACCCCACCCTCACAGTCTACTGAGCAGCCCCGTGAGCTTCAACAGAGCTCAACTCTGGTCTGTGTTCTGCTGTGAGGCCTGAATTTTCCTGGACTCAGTGTCACTGTCCACTTCCTTCCAGGCCAGGGGTGTGGCGTGGGGTGAGGGCTGGGAGGGAAAGGCCAGTGAAAGAGGTGGGTCTTGGAGGAGAGGGGCTGGGGCCTGGACAGGTGTGTCTGGGGACACAAGGTCCTTCCTTTGCAGGTTGAACAAGTCTCAGGAGAGTGAGGCTTTTACCATGGGCACAAAATTTAAGGAGAAGTCAAAAAATCCTCCAGAATCAAAAGAAATAATATTACAATGCAATAGTTTTTAAAAAATAAAATGAATGCAAAATAAATTCCACAAGGAACAAAATATCACCTTTTTAAGTAAAGTCAGGCTGCAAACCTGCTCTTGTATGCCTCACTTGTATGCCTCACTCTCCTCACTCTAACCCTGCCCCCTCCACCTGCCCCCAGTTCAATGTCCCTTTTTTTTGCATCTGGCAAAGTGGCCTCAACACAGAAGTCTAGGGACCTACGTGAAGTGTCAGGAGAAGAGACCGAGTTCTCAGAGGGGAATCACTAATAACCCAATCTGTTTGCAGGAAAAGCATGTCCTTTACCAGGAGTGATGCTGGGGGCTGTCGGGGGAGCAGGTGCTAAAACCCTTCTCTTCCTGTCCTTCTGCATCTTCGTCATCATGTGAGCAGTGACCCTGGGGAGGGAGGGAGAGCCCTGGGGTGGGAAGGGCAGGCAGCCACAGAGCCCAGAGCTGAAGGGACTGGGTGAGTCAAGAGCTTGAAGCAGGGGCAGGAAAGAAGTCCCTGGGCACCTGGGTGAGTCTGTCACAAACCTCTGGGCCACTGTCCAGGAGGGTGGAGCCTGTCTACTCAACTCTGGGGTATATGTGTCAGGACCACCCCTCTCCCACTTCAGTCACCCCTCCAGGCCCTTAAGAGAGAACAGAGGAGAGGGTCAGTGTGCTCACAGCACCCTGAGCTGGTCTGGCTGAAAGGTTCTCTGGTCTCTTCACTCAGAGTGAGGCGCCGCAGGAAGGAAGCAACAAGGCCAGCAGCAGGGGTGAGGGACACAGACATGGAAAGTGCAAATTAAGTCACGGGGTCAGTCTCTCAGGTGAGTGACCTGGCATCTCCCCATGCAGCATCCTGCCTGGACATCTCCCCCCAGGATGGCCCCCTGGATTGCCTCACTCAGCATGACCAAAGATGCTCTCATTTCCTCCTCCTCCTCCTCTTTCCCCCAAGTCAGATCCGCATCTTGCTGACAGCATGACAGCTCCTTCCTCTTTCCTTCAGGCCAGGCATGGAGGAGTCACTTTCTCTCTATCCTTTTCTTCTACTAAAGTCAAAAATTCACCATGTCTTGTCCATTTTTTGTCCTAAGAGCAGCTAGCATCAGTTTCCCTGTCTCCCCATCTTGATCCCCATCATTGCTGAGGCTTCAGGATTTCTTTCTTGGACTCCTCACCTTCCTGCTTCTCACCTCCCTTGCCCTACACAGAGCGATCATCTGAAAGCCATCATGGTCCAGTTCCTCTGCATTTGAACATGTATTTGCCCCCATCATCTAGAGGAGAGGCTGGCAAAATTTATCCATCAAGGGTCAGACAGTAAATATTTTTGGATTGTGGGCCTTAAATTCTCTCTTGCAGCCCTTCAACTCTGTTACTGCAACAAGAAAGCAGCCTTAGACTATATGTAAATGAATGAGCATGGCTGTGTTCCAATAAAACTTTATTTATAAACACAGACAGTGGGCCACATTTCACCCAGGGGCTTTATGTAGTTTGCTGAACCCTGACCTAAAGAATAAAGCTCAAACTCCTCAGCCTGCAGCCCTGCATATTCTGGTTCAGGGTGAGGAGAGCAAGGCACTCTCCTCATATGCAAAACTTAAAATGATCTCCAAAATCTCAGTCATCAAGATAATACTTTAATGTACTATTTTTTAAAAAAAATCAAAACTAATGAAAAAAATCTATGATGAGCAAAATATCAAAAATCTAAACAATGACAGGATCAGTAGACTGAAGTGAGTTAATAATTATGTAAGAGTGATAAATTGATGAACAGAAATTGTTCATCACACATGGCAGCATTCGCAGTTGAAAACAAGAGAAGCAGAGGAGATTTTGAAAATATTCCCTCTGTATTTACTTCCGGTAAATCCAGGAAAGCAGAATTATAGTAAATTTCTATATAAATAAATAAATAATGTGTTTGGATACACATAAACTCTTAAACTTAAAATAATGTTATAATACATACCACTTTTCAGGTTTCCAATAATATTTCAATTATTTAAATGTTCTGGAAAAAGTGACCATTAAAAGTACATGAAAACATAAATATGGGCACACATATTTCCTTCTGCCTCAGGCTCCAATTGGTTAGAAGGGCACTCTTCCTAAGACTGAGTTGTTTACATTTGATATTTTGTCCTCCATGGTTTTCTTTTTGCATTCCTTTTGATTTAAAAATCTTGCATTCAAATGTTACTTATTGCACTCACCTGGGTTTTTGGCTCCCCTTTTAATTTTCCATTTTAGGCAAGTGCCTCACTTACCACACCCTGATTCCAGTCCCACTGTCCAGTCCACTTCCGGCCACTCCTCCTGTCTCCCACCCTTTGCTCTGTCCACACTGGACTTTTCATCATCATCAACCAGAACAAGTTTACTTTTACCGCTGGGTCTTTGCATGGGCTGTTCCTCTCTTCTCTATTGCTCTTCCTTCCCCATTTGATTGGAGAGCAACCAGCAACGGGGCTGCCAATGAGGTTTATGGAAACTGAAAAGTGTGACATCTTGTAGTTAAGTAAGGAAGGGCTTTAGTTTAGGGAAGACATGCTCCTGGGTCACATGCTGGTGCAAAGTCCAGAGAGGTGAGGACTGAAGATGGCCATTTGGATTTCACTAGCAGAGGTCACTGGTATTCTGGATAATAGCAGAGTTAGGAAGTGGTTTTGTGCGCGTATGAATCTTAGTTGAATAATTAGGAGAGAATGGGAGGAGCGAAAACGTTAACAGTTTTGGTCAAGTGTTCTCTTGTCAAGGGAACAGCAAAGAAGGATGCTCCTCAGGCAGCACCTGTCACTCTCTTCTATATGAGTCTGTATTAGCTTCTTGTTGCTGTAATGAATTTACACAAATTTAGTGGCTTCCAGCAACATAAATTTATCATCTTACAGTTCTGGAGGTCACAAGTCCAAAATGGGTTTCACTGGGCTAAAATGAAGGCGTTGGCAGGCAGGACTGAGTTCCTTCTGGAGGCTCCAGGGCAGAACGCATTTTCTTGCCTTTTCTAGCCTCTAGAGGGCGCCTGCGTTCCTTGTTTCATGGCTCCTTCCTGCATCTTCAACTCTCTCTCTGCCTCCTTTCTCTTGTCAAGACCCTTGTGATTACATTGGGCCCACCAATATAATCCAGGAGAATCTCCCCATCTCAATATTCTTAACTTAATTCCATCTGCAAAGTCCCTTTTGCTATGTAAGGTAACACATTCACAGCTTCCATGGGATTAGAGTGTGAACATATTTGGGGGGTGTTATTCTGCCTACCACAGGGACATAATTTCTTTGACTGACTTGTCCTGCCACCAAACTGTGACCTTTCCAAGGGCAAGTACCATGCCTGAATCAAGGCTCTGTATTTCTCCTCACTTAGTTCCTGTCCATCATAATATAATTCAGAAGTAGATATTTGTTTAACTCATTTTTTTTGCCACCTCCCTCAATTAAAGAGTATACTGTAAGAGGTCAGCGTCTGTGTCTACCGTGTCCATCAAAGTACATCCAGTACCCAGCTCAGGGCCTCACACACAGGGGGCCTCAGGCTTTGGGGTCAGAAACAACTAGATTGGATCCTGGTTTCACCAGGGACTCTGAGCAAGCTACTTACTTGGTTCAACCTCAGTTTTCATATCTATAAAATAGAGATAATAGTAATATCTTCTTTATGGGTTTTTTGTGGGAAGTTAATGAGATTAGCAAACACCAGATAAAGTGCTCCTAAGTATTAAATATGTGAGGAAAGCATGAATGAAGGCGATCTCAACCATGATGTGCCTAGGATGAATGGATGAGGGAATTCCTGGGCTTCCCTCCTGGACACTCTCTGCTTTATCCTGTCCCTGCTTTTCCTCTCTGACTCCCTTCTCTCTCCCTCCACTCAGGGTCCCCTGGTGAAATCCTAGGCTGGCAGCCTCCCAGCCCACCCTCTCTCAGATGTGCTTGCCCCTTGCTCAGGGCAGGAAGAAGAGCTCCGTTGCGCATCCCTCAGCTTTCGTGGGATGAAGCCTCGGGACCCACAGGAACAGGACCATGCTGGTTGTGAGTCCTCAGAGATCAAGATCCATACGTGAGAAACTGCAGAGACCCAGCCCTAGCTTGAGGGATGATGGCCCCCGCGGGGCAAAGAAAAAGTCGTGTGCTCATTCCTGTAGAGCTAAAATCTCCCTAAATACTGTAAAGAACATAGGCTTTGGCATCAAAGAGTTTCAAATTAGAATCCACACTCTGTCCCTTTGTTAAGCAAGTGACAGACCAGCACCTACCACTCTATGCCTCATTTTCCTGCTCTCTGAAATATGGATGAGAAGCCCTACCTGCAAGTTCATGTTGAGAATTCTGGGAGTAAAATCCTATTGGAGCATCTGCCACAAAGTGTATGCAGAACACACGCTGGAGCCCTGTGTTTAAACAGAAAGGTCCTACTGTGAGTTTCTCCTGGCTCTGGAGGGGAACAGCATCAGACCTCAGACCTTTCTTGTTGAGGTGCCTCCTACTGGAATGTCCTCCATTCAACCTTCATCAGCTTCTGTCTTTGAAAGCTGAGCTCAAGAGGTGGACTTCTGGGCTGAGATAGGAAATTCAAGCAGCACCTCAAGGATCTCCCCCTACAGAGACAAACCAAATGAGTGAGGAAGGTTCCCAAATGATCACATGACCATCTGGTGAATGAAACTACATGGTCCTAACATTCTCTTACAGCACCCAAATGAAGAAAGGAGTGTATCACAGCAGTCACTTCATAAAGTAGCCTTGGTGGAAAGAAATCAGGGATTGGATGAGGCATTAAAAATTTCCTACAAACGGACCCCAGGCCATTTATAACAACACCAAAAACCATAAACTACCAAGTGATATTCTTTTACTTAAGAATGCAATACTTCCACACTGAAAAATATAGAACACTGCTGAGCAAAATTAAGACGATCCAAATGAATAAAGAAATATACAATGTTCACGGATGGGAAGACACAGTATTGTTAAGATGCCAGTCCTCTCCATATTGATTTAAAGTAATCCCAGTCAACAGACTAAAAAATATGAATGTATATATGTATGTATAAATATATATACCTACACATACATAAATTGACAAGTTGAATCTAAAATGTATATGGAAATGTAAAGACCTGGAGTAGCAAAACAATCTTGAAAAAGAATACATTTGGAGACATCAGACTACTACAAAGTAGAGTAATCAAGAGAGTGTGGTGTGGACAGAACAGAGTCCATAAATAGACCCAAACATTATACAGCGTCCACTGAGCAGCACGCAGGCTATTAAATTGGGAAAGGTAGGACTTCTTAACAAATGTGCTAGAACTAGTTGATCAAGATTTGAAAATGATGAACCTTATAAATATTATAAGTGGTTTATATAATTAGAATCCTGCCATATGTAGTCATGTGGATTTTTTCACTCAGTATTGAGTTTTTTGAGATTCATTCATGTTGTTGTGCATATCAGTAGTTTGTTCCTTGATTGCTGAGTAGGATTCCAGTGTATCGCACCTTGTATACCCATTTTCCTGTTGATGCACGCTTGGTTTGTTTCCAGTTTTTGTTGATTATGAATAAAGCTGCTGTGAACATATTTTCACAAGACTGTGTCCAGGTGTGTTTTCACTTGTCTCAAGTGTTGGGGGGCAGGACCAAGATGGAGACAACGAGGTCAGAGTCACATATTGGGAGCTTGAGGGTCTCTGGAACATCCTACGGAGACCAGCATCCAACAGGCACTTAGAGAGATGGATGGTCTGGAGCTCGGGAGGATGGTAGGGCCTGTAGATGGACAGCGGGGACATCTGGGGATCCAATGATCCTGTTAATGAATAGTTACTGTTGTGAGTTAAAGTGTGACCTCCAATAAGGTATATTTAAGCTTTCTCCCTTGGTACCTGTGAAATCGATTTTATTTGGAGATAGGGTCTTTGCAGATGTAACAAAGTTAACATGACATCAGACCAGATTGAGGGGAGCCCTAAAGCCATTGACTGTTTTCCTTAAACAAAGATGGAAATGTTGACACAGCCACACTTGGGGAAGAAGGTCATGTGACAAAGGAGGCAGAGACTGGACGTGTGATGCCATAAGGCAAGGAATGCCAAGGATTGCTGGCAACCACCAGAAGCTAGAAGAAACAGGGAAGGAGTCTTCCCTAGAACCTTCCAAGGCAGCATAGCACTGCTGAAAGCTTTCTTTTGATCTCCTGCCATCCAGAACTAGGAGAGAATAAATTTCGGCTTGTTTAAGCCACCTCGTCTGTGGTAATTCGTCACAGCAGCCCCAGGGAGCTAACACATTCACTCAGCACCTGCTGTGCATCAATTCCTCACCTGTCCTGTCTCATTCAATCCTCACAGTGACTCTGAGGGAATCAGCCCTGTCCCCCATGTCACAAAGGAGGCTTGGATGAGCTTCTCAAAACCACACAGGCCAGCAAGTGGAGGGACCAGATAAGTCCACGTAGATGGCCCCAATGGCAAAGGGGGCCTTAGTCAGTGTTCCTTGGGGTTTTTCTCTGTGTCTAGGTACTGTCCTAACTGCTTTGTGAATGTTTAGACAGTTATACAGTTCCTAATAGCAGTGACAACAACAGCTGCCAGGCTAGCCATCCACACTTCCATAGACTCAGCCAAGGAAGAATCTCTCTCTCTTCTTGCTTCCTCCTTCATTCCTTTTTTGCTTTCTTTTATTCTTTATTTCGTTTCTATCTCCACCCTCCCAAGCCTGGTCCTTGAGAAGAGAGAACCAGACCTCCCAGCCATGCCCTCTTTTCTTTATCTGTCTGTGCCCAACTCTGAGGTGCGGCCCTGGCAACAATTCCTCACTTCCCATGCCCAAGAACAAGTGTTTGCCCGATCTGTCGTACTAGGTGAAGGCATTTCTGTCTATTTTGTTCACCATGAACAATACTTGCCACATAATAAGCTCCCAATAAATATTTTAGAAATTTTAAAAAAATGATGCAGTTGCTTGCGAAATCTCTCTCTCTAGCCCAGGTCTCTTTTCTGACCCCAGCACTTTCACAACTGTCTTGATTTGTCTATAATGGCATCTTCAGTGCTTCCCATCCTGCTAGATGGTGAACCCATGGGGGCAATGACTGCATCAGTTTGACTCCCAGAGCACTTCAGAAAATCCTGTTGATAAGATAAGTCAGAGAGAAAGCTCTGAGTCAGGTCGATAGATGCCCAGGAGGCAAAGACAATTAAATTCAGAATCTACCATTTTCGTAGACAGCAGTAAGTGAAGCTGCTCTTTGTCCTGGAGGGAGACACGATCTCAACCCTCAAGGCTGCTCCCTGAAAACACAGCCCTGAGAACTTGCCCAGGTAAGGAGCAGTCACAGCATTATGTTTTGGGCAGGCTCAGCAGGACATGCAGGAGTACGAGGGACTCAGGAGACTGTCTTTACCAACAGGTGCTTTTGCTTTTCTTTAATGATGTGGAAGACCTCAGAATCTTCTCATAAAATTCTTCTTTGCTAGGCTTAACTAAGGAGTCTGTCACTTGTAATAAACATATTGCTGTATAGGCCCGGAACATTTGACTGGTTCCCCATCAGAAAATTAGGAGGATGCTGTTCATAGAGAAATCTCAATACTGACATTTCACAACTCTGTTTTCTCACTTCCTGCTTTGTTTGATAAAATTGAAAAATAGTTGACTGGAAGGAAGTGACACTATGGGAAAATAAATATTCATTTTATGGTCATAAATCCTTGCACTTTCCTCCTTCTAACAGCAGTCAGACTTTGGTTACTTTCCCTAAACTCATCCATGTGCCTCAAAAGATTTGAACTCCAGGGTGTGGGATGCTTGTGTGAGCTTCATCAGTTAAGGACATTCAGGTGGGAAATTGGCTGAGCAATACTGTTGTAGAGAAGATAAGAGGACAGACAACTGAATAGTTCTAGTCAGGAGTGTGAACTCTTCTGCTCTTTGTTCTAGAAAGTTTATTCCAATTACCAAATGAGAAAGAACTGGAAAAACTGATCATCTCCAAGGGCAATGAAGTTTCAGCACTTTCACTAAAGATAAAGTGGAAACAAAATAAATTCCCAACCTCATTGGAGAGATTTACTGAATATAGCACATCTCCTCCTAATGAAACCAGTGAGAATAAAATTTAGAAGATGAGAAGTTACCCAGAAAAATAAGTAAAACAGAATGACATAAAATCATACCTCCTATAGGATCAAAATGAGAGAAAAAAATGTCTTGAAAAAAAAAAAGACAGTATACCAAGACGACAATCAAATGTTGTTGGCTTTGGGGAGTGAGACCTGGTGTCGATGATGTTATAGATTATACTGTGGGAAACATAGAACCACAGGTGTGGCATGGTGCTTGGCAAAGAATAGATGTTCAATCAACATTCAAGGGTGAATTTGTGACAACATGGATGGTCCTTGAGGGTATTATGCTGAGTGAAATTAGTCAGAGGGAGAAAGTCAAATACCATATGATCTCACTCATAAGTAGAAGATAAAAACAACGACAAACAAACACATAGCAATAGAGATTGGATTGGCGGTTATCAGAGGGGAATTGGGGGGAGGGGAATTGGGGTGATTAGGCTCACATGTGAGAGGATGGACTTTAATTAATTTTTGGGTGGTGAACATGATGTAGGCTACACAGAATTCGAAATATATTACGATGTACATCTGAAAGCTACGTAATGTTATAATCCAATGTTACTGCAATTAAAAAAATAAAAAATTTTAAAAAAACAAAAACATTCAAGGGTGAGTGAAATTCACCTGGTTTCTCCAAGTTCTAGATCTTAATGTCCTATTTAGTAGATCGAAAATTTTACCTAGCAACATCTCCTAAGAAAACATCTTCTGAAAATATGAAACATATCTAAAACATAATAGCAAATTTGTTGTTGACGCCATCATGTTGATTCTGACTTCCAGCGACCTTGTGTAGAGCAGAGGAGAACTCTCCCTGGTTTTTGTTGCACCATCATTGTATTCTCTGCCACTATATCAGACAACACTTTGCTTCTGCTCATAAGGTTTTCAGGACCAATTTTTTCATAAGTGGATGGCCATTTCCTTCTTCCTAGTTGGTGTTAGTGTGGAAGTTCTACTGAAAACTATCCACAATGTGTGACCTGTCTGGCATTTGAAATACCAGTGGCATAACTTTCAGCATCACAGAAACTTGCAGCTGCCTCAGTACAACAATCCTGGTTTCTCCATTTCCTAAGGTAGTGACAATTGAAAATATGCCACCCTATGTGTCTGTGCTTCATCTGCTCTGCAAAGTGGGGAAATAAGAAGCCCCACCTCAGAAGGATGTCGTGATACATGTAAAGAACTGTATGCAGGTCCTGGCAAAGGTGTGTGCTCATTCTGTTCTGCTTCCTTATCCTTTGAAAATGCAAGGTCCTGCTGGTGACTTAGCCTGATGCTCAGAGTGCCAAGTCCCATCATGTATTAAATGAACATGGGACATTTCAGTAAAAGGAGCTAAAATTTCACCAGCAACATCCGAACCAGGAAACGAATAAAACAGCACATCATACACTTCTCCGTGGGGTCAAGTGGAAAGAGTCAGCAGTTTGTAGTGTGGTGCTGAAAATATATATCCTGACCCTGAAAAGTTACCTATTCTTCAGAAGCAGGAATATAGGGGGGACATTTGGTCTGAAAGAACGCTGAGAATTTTCACTGAGATGCCCCAATAGGCACATATGCTCACTCACATGGGTGGACAGGCCTGGATAAAGTCAATGAAAAGAGGGCCAGCCCTGAGGCCAAATGGTTGAGTTCGTGTGCTCTGATTCGATGGCCCAGGGTTTCGCTGGTTTGGATCCTGGGTGTGGATGTGGCGCCGCTCGTCAAGCCACACTGAGCCGGCATCCCACATGTTACAACTAGACAGACCCACAACTAAAATATACAACTGTGTACTGGGAGGATTTGGGGGGAAGAAGCAGAAAAAAAAAATGATTGGCAACGGTTGAATTAAGAAATTCTTCATAAAAGATGCCAAAAAGAAGATATTTGCAATAAAAACAGCTGAGAAATGGCTTGTATCCAAAATATTTAATAATATGCTAAAAATTGATTAAAAAAATATCAAAATCCACATAGAAAATGAACAATATAAACAAGCCCTTCATAAAATAAGAAGTTCAAATTCCACATTAGTATATGAGTTTCTCGATCTCATTAATTGTCAAGGAAATGCAAATGAAACCCACAATAAAATTCCACTTATTTTCAGGATGGTTAAAATGAAAAAATAAAAACAAGAAAGTAACTGGAATTACAATATCAAGAATTGAAGCAACTGGAACTCTCATGAAGGTAAATTTTAATAACCACTTTGGAAAATGTTTGGCAATACCTACTAAAACTGAATATGCACATACCCTGGTCCTGAGAAATTCCACTCTAAAAATGCCTAATAAAAGTGCATGTACATACCAAAGATGCGTTTACAGCAGCACTATTTATATAAAGGAGGGGTGGGATTTTGGGGGGTTTTCTTTAGAGATTTGTTCCTACAGCTACTCACCTGTCTGAGTGTCAGCTTCCTCCTCCATCTGATGAGAGGGATCACCCCCTCTCTGTCAGAGATGTTGGGAAAATTAAATGGGGACAGATATGTATAGGGACTGCACAGAACCCTCACCATCCCTGCTCTTGGCCTAGTGACAACAGACTGACATTATCCATAGGACATCACTGAGTGTGGACACAAGGACAAGGAGGAGAAGCAGAGGTCTTCCCCATCCCTGAGTCCCTCCTCCCAGATGGGATTGAGGCCTCTCCAGACCATCTGACACCTTGACCCTCCTGAGTGCAGACAGAAGGTCCCTGTGCTGTGTGATCAGGCCCCTCCACAGAGCTGAAGACGTCTCCAAAGTCAGTATTTAACTTGAATCAGCACCACGGACACCATGGCTCTTTCCTACGGATCCTCAGGAGCCAAGTGAAAAGAACGTCCCCAGCTGGGCAGCTGATTCAAGTTAAGTGCTGACTTTGGAGACGTCTTCAGCTCTGTGGAGGGGCCTAGGTAGCATAGCAGCTGAGTTCCTACAGCCATGGCTCCGCTGAGCAGGCCTCCTGTTTGGCCATAGCACACAAAGGTTCTGGTAACACCTTTCCCTCTTGTGTCCCTTTGGGCCTATGAGTGGTAATGGCCTCTTGCTGTTGCTAGTCACTGCGGATCACACCACCCCTTGTTAGTTCCCTTAATCCTGACCACACCTCTGTAATCTTTTTTTTTTTCTGCTATATCTCCCCAAACCCCACCCCTGTACACAGTTGTACATCTTAGTTGCCGGTCCTTCTAGTTGTGGGCATAATCTTTATTGAAATCTCTTTGAATAAAAAAAAAGAACGTCACCAATGTGCAATGGTCTGCCCACTGCTAGGGCAGAGATGGTGTTGGTCATAAACAGAGTAAAGAACCTAGTAGCAAGTGGAAGATCTCAAGAACAGTGGGAAACTGACTGGGATTAAGAACTTAATATCTGAGAGTCCAGGAATTTCCAGGATACCAGGATCACCTGTGGAATTCACATCCTTTGGACTACCTGAGATTCCCTACCACGTCTACATGGTCCAATCCTCACTGAGACTCACCTTCCAGTCCAGAAGAACAACAGCCCCTCCCACCCCAGCCTGTGCTCCCCCATCACAGCCACCTACCCTGTGGCACTGGAATCGTCAGGTAACATGTCTCCCAACCAGATGTTGTTCTCCTCAAAGGCAAGGGCTAGATCTGTCATTTCACCCCTTCCAGGAAAACTGAAGGCACAGTGTACATGTTTGTTGAGTAAATGAATGATCAGATGAATGAAATTTCCTCCTTCACTTCACAGGAAGAGTTGACAATTCTTCCCACTCCAATGAAAGTAAGCTTCTTGTCTCCCATCACAGTGAAACCGGGGCAGACAAAGATGCATGAGGAGGGTCCCTGTGCAGACAATGGTGCATATTACAGGGCACCTATGTGATTTGGCCAATTCACTTGCTCACTCTGGATCTCAGCATCTGCTTCTGCAAATTGGAGAAGTGCGGCTAGAAGGTTCCCAGCACTGGTGACCTGTTGGTCCTAGTTCCTCTTTGGCATACAGTTAGTTTCTCTGTGGCTTCCCCATGTCTCTCCTTCCCATTCTTCTGCTTTGCATATTAGGGACAATGAGAAATAGAGTGGGCGTGGCCAAGCTCTTCTAACCACAGATGCTGCAACTGCTCCAGCAGGGTGAGAGTGAGTGGTCAGGGCAGGGGGGCCATGGGGGATGGGACTTTAGTACGAGATTCCAGCTGAAAATGCAGGAATTGGAGATGGTGTAGGAGTTCCTATGCTGGTTCAAATCCTGCGCCTTCCTTCTCCATGATCACAGCACTGACTCTACTCCAGGCTCTGGGTGTTAGTTCTTGGAAGGGGATAATATGGGATGGGAATAATCATGAAGTCGAATAGAAGAAAAGAGACTGTAATATTTTCTGTCTATACAAAGTCTTAAGAAAAGCATGGGCAAAACCATAGTAATAAAGGCAGCATGGTCAGGTGATAAGACTACAGAGAAAAGCAAGGAAACAATTGGAATTACAGTGAGGCTGGGGCCCCTTGGGGGAGTGGAGTGTGAGGATAGGGAGGGGGATCAAAGGGGAGGTCCTGGGTGCTCCTAACGTTCTATTTCTTGTAGGGCAACAAGCATTGGGGCTGCCAGCTGTGTTGATGGACTCAGAAAAGTTTGATAGTTGTAGTTACGTAAAGAAGGGCTGTCATTCAGGGAAGCCATGCACCTGGGTCATCTGCCAAGTCCAGAGAGGTGAGGACCGAAGATGACCATTTGGACTTCAGTAGCAGAGGTCACTGGTGTGCTGGATAATAGCAGTGTGGGGAAGTGGCTGTGTGCGTGCAGAAATCTTAATATGAACAATCAAGAGAGACTGGGAGGAGCACAAACATTACAATTCTGGTGAAGCGTTCTCTTGTCAAGGGAGCAGCAGAAGAGGATGCTCCCAGGCAGCACCTGTCACTCTCGACTGTGTGAGTCTGTATTAGCTTCGTGTTCCCAATGTAATGAAGTATCACAAATCTAGTGGCTTCCAGCAAGATAAATTTATCATCTTACAGTTCTGGAGGTCGCAAGTCCAAAATGGGTTTCACTGGGCTGAAATGAAGACATTGGCAGGCAGGGCTGAGTTCCTTCTGGAGGCTCCAAAGGAAAACACATTTGCTGTTTTTCCAACCTCTAGAGGGCGCCTGCATTCCTTCTTTCATGGCTCCTTCCTCTGTCTTCAAGACCAGAAGCATAGCATCTTCTAATCTCTCTCAGCTTCCTTCTTTCAGTTGTCAAGACACTTGTGATTATATTGGGCCCACCCAAATAATCGATGAGAATCTGCTTATCTCAATATTCTTAACTCCATCTGCAACATGTCTTTTTTCATATAAGGTAACACATTCACAGGTTCCAGGGGATTAGGGCGTGGACATCTTTGGGAGGCTGTTATTCCGCCTACCAAAGGGGCATAGTTTCTTTGACTGACTTGTCCTCCCACAAAACTCTGAGCTTCCCAAGGGCAGGCGCCATGCCTGAATCAAGGCCGTGTAATTCTCTCTCACTCACCCAGTTCCTGTCCATAATATCATATTTTACAATTAGATATTTATTTCTTTAAGTAATTTTTTTCTCCCTCCCTCAACTAAAGAGTAAGCAGTAAGAGGTCACGGTCTGTGTGTGCCTTTTCTATCTCAGTACACCTGGCCACCAGTGAAACATGGCAGTCGTGCACATCAGGATGTAGTGAGGGGTTGGGAAGGGGTTCATCTAGAGAGGTGGGGGAGGGTATCAGGGTAGATGGGACACCCAGAGGAAGTGACTGCTGGGAGGTGAGTCTTGGGGTTCAGGTTCATCATTCCTGGGAGTGGATGGAGATGAACACTGTGTGTGTGTGTGTCTGTGAGAGAGATAGAGAGTCTATAGGAAAGATGTGCCCAGGTGCGTGAGCTCCTGAAAGTCTTGTGAGGGTCCTGTCCCCCCACCTCTCACCCTCCCTTGTCCACAAGGACCAGGTCCCTCCAGAGCTTGCATCTAGGTCTGGAAAGGTCCATGAGCTGCGGGGGTCCTGCTAGTGGAAGGGTCTCTCCAGGGACGTGGCAGCCTCCTCTGCCCCTTTACAGACCTGTGACTCTGGCCCTGAGCTGCCGCGTCTCCATCCTCCATCCGGCCTTGCGGGATAGACTCTGAACCACGGGTGGGAGGGACCAGGAGGATGCACTCCGGGGAGTCCAGGTCGTAATCTTTATGACTTTTTGTTACCTTTAGTTTATTATTTGTCTTATTTTTTAAAACTTATTTGCACTATTCTGTCCCGGTTACCAAAACCAAAATCAGTTTTTAGGAAAACTGATAAATAAGGAAAAGCACAAGGACAGGACTTCAAGACTTTTGGAACGTGTGTCCAGCTTTTGTTTTTATTTCCTCCACACTGCTGTGCCCAATTTTTACATCACGTTGTCCCATTTTACAACCCATTGCTCTCCCCCTGGACAGCATAGTTAAGTGTCTCCCAAGGTCATTGCATATTCCTCCATGTGGCCATTTTGAATGGCTGTAGGGCATGCTATGACGTGCCTGTACCAAAATGTATAGGACCAATTCCTTGGTTGTTGGACCTTTAGGCTAGTCCTAAAATTCAGCATTAAGAGTAAGGCTGCAGGGGCGGAGCAGAGCAAGGCGATGCAGGGGGGAGCTGTGCAGAGATGCAGTGTGTCTGCATATTGAGGCCTGATAGAGAGAAAGATGGAGACACAGACGGAGAGGCAGGCTGAGTGAGATCCAGAGAGGGCAGGGGGAGAGAGCACACCCCAGAAATGCTCAGTCCACAAGGTCTTTCACACTGTGCCTGGGAATATATTCATCTTTCATTTTCATAACAATAAATACTACTTTTTTTTTTTTAAGGAAGATTAGCCCTGAGCTAACGTCCACCGCCAATTTTCCTCTTTTTGCTGAGGAAGATTGGCCCTGAGCTAACATCTGTGTCCATCTTCCTCTATTTTATTTGTGGGATACCTGCCATAGCATGGCTTGATGAGTGGTGCATAGATTTGCACTCAGGATCCAAAACAGCGAAACCTGGGCTGCCAAAGCGGAGAGCACAAACTTAACCGCTACTACAGCAGTTCAGCCCAAACAAATGCTACTTTTTTGATTGCAAGAAGAATGCATTGGCTGTAGAAAAGTTGGAAAATTCTTAACAAAAAACCAAAAAAAATAGAATGAATACTGTTTTCCTAATTAATTTAGAATGATTTGTTACAAATATTTATCTAAATATATCTTCAAAAATATATAAATATTTATAATAAAGAATTTAAGTTACATAAATATATAAGTATTACCTAAATATATATATTTATACATGTGCACATTTTTACATGAATAAATATACAAATAAATAAAACTATTTTGTAACTAAAATAGATATACAATCATTTATTATAATTTAATGAGTACTGTTCAAAATCACCTATAATAGTTTGACCACCTGGAGATATATCCAACTTTTTCCTATGACTCTTTTCAGTTTTGATATATTATACATACTCATGCACATATGCATATTTTTACAGAAGTGGAATCATACCATTAACTGTCCTTCTTTATGTGGGCTTCTCTAATGTTAAATGCAAGTTTAGTCAAAGGGGGATGAATAGTCACCTCTGAGTGTCTGCTGCTGTACTAAGTATCTCTGAAGTCTTCTACTGTATCCTGAAAACCCATATGAACATTTGCAGCCTACTGCAAAACACATCTGTGCTTGTTTAAATAAGAAAATAACATATTAGCTACCATCGAAGTTATTGAATTGGTCTTCTCCAGTGTTGGAGGATAAGTCGCACCCCCAGAAGACATGTGAAGTTGGTCTTCTGCCTTTAGCCCATCTGAAGCACACCCACCACAGGTGCTGGGTGCCTGGGGTGACTGCACCCCACCAGAGAAGTGTGGCTCTGTATCATCATTGTTCACTGTTAACAGCCATGTAGTATTCCACTGAATTGGCCTTGGACCCGTTTATTGAACCAGTCCTTTATTGGGAACAATTAGATTTTTTCAATGTTTCGTCTTTTATACAAACAGCAGCATGAACAAACGTTGGCTAGTCCCATTTGTGGATCTGACATGAGGCCCAGAGATGAACTTGGGGAATAAAGAATTTAACCTTAGCCAAAGACAGCTCTGGCTTTTGCCCTTGGCTCCTGGGAGGTAACCTCTAAGCTCTTAGAATGTCCTGCCTGATAAGAGTGTCTTTGTTGACTTGGAGGCCTTGGACCACACCGGATTTGTAGTCTAACAATGGGATTTGTGATGGAGCTGTTGGGTCATATGGTATCAGGTCTACGTCTGGAGGGGCCAGAGATGGAGTTCAGCCATGAGGGCAGTCACCACGTCTATGTGACAGAGCCCCAGTAAAAACCCTGGACCCAAAGGCTCCCGTGAGCTCCCTGGGTCAGCATATGTTCACACACTGATGCTGGGAGGAGCTGACGCTGTCCTTCACTGTGCTGCAGAGGACACCTGGAAGCTCCAGATTTGGAATTCCCCTGGACCCTGCCCCTGTGCTTCCTCCCTTGACTGACTTTACTCTGAATCCTTATGCAATGATAAGCTGTAGCCATGAGGATAAGAGCTCTCAATGAGTTACGTGAGTCCTTCCAGTGAATTATCGAAACTGAGGGTTGCCTTGGGGACCCCTGAACTTTCAACTGGTGTCAGAAGTCAAGCTGCTCTTGTGGACTGCCCCCTGACTCTGCAGGACTGCTGGGTCAGAGACAGTGCAGAGCGTTAGAGGCAAGAGTGTAGTTAAGAGAAGGAATCCCAGACCGCATTGCCCAGTTTGAACCAAATGCTGCCACTTACCTGCCACGTAATCTCAGCAGGTCGCCTTCCTTTCCTAAGACTCACTTTCTCCACCTATAAAATGAGGATATTAAATACTTCCTCTCCATGAGGGTCTTGTGAGAATTAAATGAGATAATATATGAAAATAGCCAAGAATAATGCTTCACACATAGACAGTTTTAGTAAATGTTAATTCCTATCGTTATGCATATTTAAAATCTTTTTATACACATTACTAAACTTTTAGAAAAACTTGCTCTCACAGGATTACCAATCACATTATCACATTTTTTCAGGGAAGGAAGGTGGAATTAATCGAGGAGTGTTTTCTTAGCAGAGTCGGGTATTTCTGTGGGGAAAGCAGTTCTGGCTATACAATTTCTGGGGCCCAGTGCAGAACGGAAATACAATGGAAAGATGTTGTTAAGGGTCTTTAAAAGGCAAATCTTCTCCTTTTCTTCCCCAGTCCTTCTTTTGATTTGTCTTGGTGCTTTGCATTTGTTATTTAATATGATTCTAAGAAAAATTAAAAATGCAAACTATGAGCACAAATTTTACTGTTCTTCTTCGTACTGTGCAATGTCAGTTTTAAATACAAATATAAGAACATTCACCTGATACTTGAAACCACAGAGATTGCATGATTCACATTTTGCAGATGGTACAGGCTTGTGCATCTTGTTCTTAACAGAATAGTGGAAACACTGGACAGCGTTAACTCAAATTCTTTTTTGGTGGTAAGATATACAAAACAACATTACCATTTTAACCATTTTTAAGTACAGTTGAGTGGCATTAAGGACATTCACATTGTTGTACAACCATCACCACTGTCCATCTCTAAAACGTGTTCATCTTCTCAAAGTGAGACTCTTTATCCATTAAACAATAACTCTTTGTATTAGTCTGCTAGGGCTCCTGTAACAAAGTACCACAGACTGCGTGGCTTAAACAACAGAACTCAATTTCCTCAGGATTCTGAAGGGCAGAAGTCCAAGATCAAGGTGTCAGTGGGCCTGGTTGCCTCTGTGCTCTCTCTTTGACGTATGGACAGTCATCTTCTCTCTGTGTCCCCACGTGATCTTCCCTCTTTGTGTGTCTATGTCCTAATCTCCTCTTCTTATCAGGACACCAGTCCTATTGGATTACAACTCATCCTAATGACCGTGTTTTTAATTATGTTTTTGAGAGTCCTGACTGGAGGTTAAGACTTCAACATACGAATTCTGTGGGGGAACACAATTCTGTCCATAACACTCCCCATTAACTCAACTGCTTGTATTTCACTTTCCAATACACACACACTTGACCAACCTGCTCCACCTTTGGTTGCTGACGAGTAAGGAAGGAATTCTGGGTGCCTTATCTTTTCCTTTCCTTCTGTGTCACCGTTTTCAGCATAAGTGGTTGGTCAATGCAGGGACGTAACATAATAGGAAGGGATTTGACTGGATTCCCCAGTTGACTGTGTTTCTTAGAATGTCATTGCTTTCTTCCTGCATTCAAAGCAAGTTGCAGTTAGAACAGAAAGTGCAGCCTTTCTCAGGGTTATTAGCACCCCCACTTTCTCAGTCTCGTACAGAACATACTTACCTGTACTTACGTTGAGCCTCATCAAACTCCTGCACATTGTTGTTCTACCAGAATTCTACACATGATGCATTTTGAAAGTGATATTCAATTTGGGTGAGGAGGTGCGGATGTCTCTGGTGGTGGCGGGGGATCCCCCAGGTGCTTTGTCTGGGTGAGCCTTTCAGAACCCCGAGGACGGTAACTATGCACAGAGCAGTCTATGCGCAGTCATGTTGGTCTCTCGATTCAATACTCAGGTTATCAAAACTATAAATCCCCAAACCTAGTTATTCTAAAGCTTTTAAAATTCAATTTACAAATGCTTTTATAGATATAACGAACTTTAATACTCATGATGGATTAAATTAATGCGGATAGAATAAAACCCTTTTAAAATCTCAGTGGTTTAACAAACACAGTTATATTCCCACAAACATTTTAAGCTGCATGTATAGATTTTTTAAAAAACATTTCAGGGGGCTGGCCCCGTGGCCAAGTGGTTAAGTTTGCACACTCCGCTGCAGGCGGCCCAGTGTTTTCTTGGTTCAAATCCTGGGCGCGGACATGGCACTGCTCATCAAACCACGCTAAGGCAGCGTCCCACATGCCACAACTAGAGGGACCCACAACGAAGAATATACAACTATGTACTGGGGGGCTTTGGGGAGAAAAAAAAGGAAAAAATAAAATCTTTAAAAAAATAAAATAAAATCTTAAAAAACATTTCAGGGGCTGGCTCAGTGGCATAGTGGTTAAGTTGGCACGCTTCGCTTTGGGGGCCCAGGGTTCACTAGTTCAGACCCCGGGCATGGACCTACAGACTGCTTATCAAGCCATGCTGTGGCAGATGTCCTCCATATAAAGTAGAGGAAGATGGGCATGGGTGTTAGCTCAGGGCCAATCTTCCTCAGCAAAAAGAGGAGGATTAGTGGTGGATGTTAGCTCAGGGCTAATCTTCCTCAACCAAAAAACAAAAAAAACCACTTCAATTGTATGACCAAATAACAAAGTCTTTGCAGGTACTCAAAAGTACCCTATAAATCTAATTAATTAAACATATAAATAGAGGGACTCAGGTTCTTTTAAACATCCTGATATTGTTTATTAACTTAATAAGACCGTCTTATACCATGCAACAAAAATCTACAAGTCACAAATGGCTGGTTCAATTGCATGTTTTAAATTGCATTTTTAAGGCTAACTTGTGTCGCTAATGTGTCACGTCATCCTGAACACCAGTATTAGTTTCCTGTTGCTGCTGTGATGAATTATCACACATTTTAGTGGCTTAAGACAACATAAATTTATTATTTTCCAGTTCTAGAGGTCAGAAGGCTCAAATGGGTCTTATGGGGCTAAAATCAAGGTGTCAGCAAGGCTTGTGTCCTTATTACTAAGGGAAAAGGGGGCATGGATAGTGCAGGAGACCAGCAGGCTCCACCACAGAGAGCACCTGATTGGATCTACTTGGTAACACTCAACATGGAGCATCCTCATCAGATAGAACTTTGTGCCAAGTCACTGCAAAAAAGTGTCCCTCCCTCTATCCAGACTGTCCATGGCCAATGACACTCGGTCCAATCAACCAGAACCAGTATGGCGGACCTAGTGTCATTCAGAGCCCATGGCATGAATATGAGCATTAATGCAGTGAGACCCCATGAGGACCCTGCCCTCAGGAGGTGACTGAAGGCTCAGAACACATCTCAGCCTTCAGAGACACATTCTCCTTCCCCCATACAGATCCCAGAGCTGGTCCTGGCCCTTCCATCCTGGATCCCCTATAACCTGGAACATCTCATCTGAAACCCTGTCTCTTTAGTCAGGAGCGGTGGGCTTCCTACATCACCACGCCTTCAACAGCCCTAAACTGAGATTCTGACAGATGTTGGGGAATTGACGCCCTCCAGAAAGACATGTCAGTACCAGATGTAGCTCCCCTTAGCCAGCCCCAGTGCTCCCCTGGAAGTAGGTGGCAGCCTGGGGAGCAGTCTCAAGGAGCCCAGCTTTGTACCTTCTTATCAAGAGAGCAACATGTTACAGCCCCTCCCAGGGCAAGGTTCTGCCCGGTGCAGCCAGAAGAGACACTAAAAGACACCCACTCCTCCCTGTTTATCAGGCCGGGAGACCATAGGGAATGTTAACCTGGGATCTTTGTGACGACCCCCAGCCCCATCCTTGCGGCCCTGCTTGGGCAAACCCCATTACCCCAAGTTCATCAGACCACCAGAGGGAGCCATGAAGTTGTGAAATGTAGCAACCCTGATCTTGGTCTACATCCTCTGGGGGGGGGGGGGGCGGTAATAAGTGGATGGAGAGGGTAAGAGGCAAGAGCCCCCATCAGCTTCCAGAGAAGAAGAGTGGAATAGGAAAATAATAATATTAATATTGCTAATAACGTTAATGATAACAACTGTTTCCTACTTATCACTCCTATGTAGTGAGACTGTAAATCTTGAGATAGGCTGGTCTCTGAGTGACAGGGTCGGAGGCAGGCGTCAGGAAGCAGTTGGTGGGAAAGAGCACGGATTGAAGGAGACGGATGGAGGGAGGAGACCGGCGCAGTGATCCCGGTAACTCTCTGGTTGAGCAGCAGAGGGCGCCCTAACCGGGGCCGGGAATGTGGAGATGGAGGCACAGCCGCAAGGGGGCGCCATGGGGCAGGGGGAGGGGCACAGACTCCAGGTTCTCAGGGAAAATTACCTCATCTCTGTGGGCCTCGGGGTCTCCATCCGCAAAGCGGACATCACAGGTTCTACCTTTATGAATTTGAGAACGAAAACCAGGCTCAATAAAATCATCAACAACAATACACACAAAAAGCACGGAGAGAGGGGTCCTTCCTTCATATGAACCCTGGAATCCAGCCACATCTACAGCCAGGTCAAGTGATGTCCTGAATACAAAAAGGCACTCAGGAGGCAGAGAGAAATAAGACAGGAGCCCAGACCTGGCCGGCAAGCCAGTGCTTACTCCAACCCACATTTTGTCCCTCACTGTATATTTTTTTTTGAGCTTGGGGATTTGGAGAATACAGTTAGAAACAGATGCTCCAGAGACAGGAAGATGAGATTCAAATCCCAGCTCCAACATGAGCAGCACGAGGGGGATCTGCTCTTTAAAGTGAGATCACGGACTAGCCCAGGGTCCTAACAGCCTGTTCTAAGCTGATGACGACTCAACTTCAACCTCATACAAAAACTCTACCCTTTCTCCTCCCAACACTTTATGTCCTTGATGTCACAATTTACATCTTTTTATACTGTGTTTCCTTTAACAAACTGTTGTAGCAGTAAATATTCTTAACAAGTGTAAACTACTTTAAACTTTAGTATGAAAGTTAAAAGTTTACACAAACCATGAGAGTTTGACAGTATTCTGCATTTGTCTCTACATTTAATTTTTCCAGTGAGTTTTAAACTTCCATATGCCATCACGCGGCTGTTTAACATCCCTTCAACTTGAAGAGCTGTCTTAAGCATTTCTTGGAAGACATTTTGCTAAGAGGAATAAGCCAGTCACAGAAGGACAAATGCTCCATGATTCCCCTTAAATGAGGATCTAAAATAGTCAGATCCATAGAAGCAGAGAGTAGAGGGGCGGCTGCCAGGGCTGGAGGGAGGGGGTGGGGAGTTGTTGTTCAACGAGTATAAAGTTCCAGTTTTATGCAAGGTGAATAAGTTGTGGAGGTCTGATGTATAACATAGTGCCCTTAGTTAACAATACTGTAGTGTGTGCTTAAAACATTCCTTGAGAGGGTAGATCTCATGGTAAGTTTTCTTAGAACAACAACAAATAAACCAAAAATGAAAAACCATGGGGGTGAAAGGAAACTTTGAGAGGTGATGCATATGTTTCTTACCTGATTGTGGTCATGGTTTCCCAGGTGTGTGCATTTGTCCAGACTCATCAAATTGTACACATTAAATTTGTGCCATTTTTCATACATCAATTATAACTTTAAAAGACTGTTTTTTAAAAAACTGAGACCACAAATGTGAACCTCATCATTACACTTGTACAATGGAAAGGGATCACTACCATCCTCTTCGGCGGGTCCTCAAAAGTCTCAGGATCTATTGTAGGTAAGGCATATAGAAGCACAATTAATTGATGCTAAATGCTCAATACAAACCCATTTCCTGCATTTGTACCAAACACACATGGCTCTTGCAACCACAGACAGACAGGATTCTGCCCTCTGCATGATGTCAGGCAGCGCTGGGTGCGCACGTACAGGCTGCTCAGAGCTTGTGTAAACAAGAGAAACAGCCATGCTTGTGAGCCCTGACCAGAGGAGATGCTTACCAAAGCAAAAACATCCATAAGAAAAAGCCTGACGTGGGTGCCAGATCCCCAGCGGTTTTGCACTGTGAGTTAGAAGAGTTTGGAACAGGCTCCATCCATTTATTCAAGCATTCGTTCATGGAAAGCTGTACTGAGCACATGCCCTGTGCCCAGCCCTGTCCTTGTGTGGTGATGGGGAAAGGTTGGCGACATGACCGAGGAGATAGGAGGATTCTGTGCGCTAAATGCACGTGATAATTTGGAGCATGATTTGTAGTCAGAGAGACCCATGTTCCCATCCCCTTTCTCTGCTTCTTAGCAGGATTAATGTGCCAGCGTGATGACAAGCAGTCACTCGCTGATACCTGCCCAGGATGGCCTTGGTCCCTGGTACAGAAAGCAGGTGGCAAAGGACAGGACATGGGCAGGCAGCCAGGAGACAGCAGGTCTCACTTTCCCAGGTGTCTTGGGGTGTGTCTGTTGCCCTCTCTGGACTGCAGTGACCCCTCTGAAAAATGAGGAAGTGAGCACGTTCTCCCAAGACAGCCGAGCTCTGATAGAGAGCAGATCAGAGGTTCCTCTTCAGTGAACATAGACGATATCACACACACACACAAACACACACAAACACACACACACACACACACACTTCGTGTGAGGCTTCCCCTTGGTCCTGTAGCTCTTGATTCCTTGAAAGAAGGAACCTAGACACCAGGCAACCCCAGAAAAAAGCTCACCCCTCCCATTCCAGAGCTACAGCTGCCTCTGAGGTCTGGGGTGAGAGGTAGGGCGGGGGGCTGAGGCCGAGCCTCTCACCCACACAGTCCCTGCCTGAGCATCTGGATTTCAAGCTGGAAGTGAATAAGTCCCTGACGATACAGGACTTATGCATCCCTGTGCCCTGCCCCATCTCCTGTCCTTGAGATGACTGGAACAAGCCCACACTTGCCTGTGGCTTCTGGTTCCAGAACCGGGACAAGCCTGGTCAGGATGCTCTGGTGGCCATGACCTACCTAGACCACACACTGCAGGTCGACACTCAGACGATTCCACCTCCTCAGGGGACCAGAGAAACATAACTGTGCTTTGAGCATCGTCAACACCAGGATGATGGTGAATGGGACATATTCCCTCGGAGTGGAAAGAGGAAATGCAGAATGTAATTACTTACGTGGCCTGCCTCCTTTGCATGTGATAGATACGGAGCTGCTGATAAAGAGGACAAGGATGGAATGTAAGGACCCTATGGAACCTCAGTGCTACGGACTGAATTGTGTTCCCCCCAATCTTAACCCCCAAAGGTGATTGTATTCAGAGACAGGGCTTTTTCGAGATAGATGAGATTAAACGAAGTCATAAGGATGGAGTCCTAAGACTGGTGGCTTTATAAGAAGAGGAAGATAAAAAGATCTCTCTCTCCCTGTTTCCCTCCATGTGCCTGCAAAGAGGAAAGGCCATGTGAGGACACAGGGAGATGCCTCCGTCGGCAATCCAGGAAGCAGGCTCTCACCGGGAACTAAATCTCCTGACACCATGATCTTGGACTTCCCAGCCTCCAGCTGTGAGAAATAAACTTATACTGTTTAAGCCACCCAGTCAGTGATATTTTGTTACAGAAGACCGAGCTGACTAGTTTCCTGTCAGCCCGCGGAATTATTCAAACAAGCCCATCAAATCCCCCTGCAGGAGCCAGGGGTCCCCGTGCCCTCTTGTTACAGCCCTGCTTGTTCACTCCATTCCTGAGTGCAGCCCTCACGGGACCTGCATGGTGAGGTGTCCTCCTCCCCTGGGCAGTGAGTCTGCATGACCAGTGAACAGCTGTTGATCTCACTTGCTCAGTATTGGGTGTCGGATGCTCAGCCATCCCCATCACCCTCGGGTAGGAATCGCCCCTCACCCATGGGGTGAATAAGAGATGATCAGAACGTCCTGGAGGGCCACGTGCTGAGCCACTCCCGGCCCTCCGTGTCCTCTGTTCTGCGTGGAGTGAGTTTCTGCGTGGAGTTAGTTTCAGGAGGCTGGTCTCTGGGATGCTGCTGCTCAGCAGATATGACAGAGGACAGTGGATGGAATGATCTCCAGCTCAGTTGTGATGAGACCGAACAGCTCACCTTTATTCTCTGGTTCAGCTTCAGGAAAACCCAGGGACACAGAAGCACTCTGTCCTGCTGGTGCCAGGACAAGGGTGTTTGTGGTGCTCGTCCTGGTAATCCTGGGTCCTAGACATGATGGGACCTTGAGGGAAGGACCTGAGGCCTGTCCATGGTGTGGCTGAGGCACAGGGGTCCTGAGGATGGGAGACTTGGGGAAGTGGGGTATGGGGCAAGGACAGGGCAGGGGTGACAGCAGCTAAAGATCCCCTCCTCTGTGCAACCTCTGCTGATGCTTCCATGGCGGGGCAGGGTGGGGAGGGGGGGAGGGATTTGAATGTTCCCTGCACTGCATCGCACAATAGCCAAGCCAGGCAGGACCTGGGGCTCCTTGAGGTCGAGTCTGTTCACCTCCCAGCAGAGCTCCAGAATGGAGCTGGGCTCACAGTGGTGTCCGGTGAATGCCGGTGGAACAAACCAGCTGGTCTCCCAACGTGGGAGGTCAGAGAGGTGACTGCAAGAAAGGAGGGGAAGCCTCCCCAAAGATGTCTAGGCATCTGTACCACCTGGAGCTGACACCATCATGGGGTGCAGACATGGCCACCAGTAGGGGTGTCAGGGTGACCACGTGGCAGGGCTGGAGAAAGGAAGGCCAGAAATGAGGCAAGACCTGGAGGCCACTGAGGAAATCGAGAAGTGCCAAGCGTCTCGGGAGCAGAAACAATGAAGGGGGGAGGTGGGAAGAGCCCCCTCCACTGCTCTGCCCCAGGCAGATCTTGCCTCCTCATTGACCCTGGGCACACAGCAGGGTCCTATAGCTGGGACTCTCCCCTCTTGTCCCCTGAGAGTCCAGCCATGTCCAGTCTGCTGACTTGTGCCCAAAGCAGCTGGCCGACAGAGCCTGCAGCCCCACAGTCCGGCTTGTGTTTTTCCCCTCACAGTATCTACCAGGCACGTGCTGTAGATTGTCTGTCTCCCTCGGGATGGGGAACATCTCAAGGGCATGAACAGGGTCTGTTGTGTCTCCTGTTTGCCTCCAGCTCTAACATGGAGCTTGGTCTGTGTTTGTTGAGTGAGTTAATGAGTGAATGGCTGCCTCCTACTCTTTGTCTAAGACACTTACTGATCTTTTATACCCCAGACACTCACACGGAACCTCCAACACCCCATACCTGGAAGAACTCACTGCCCCTAGAGTCTAGAACAAGGATTCTCCATCTTGGCTCTGCTGACCATCGGGACTGGGTGATTCCTGGTTGTCAGGGGCCCATCCTGTGCACCATAGGATGTTTAGAAGCATCTCTGGCACCTACCCACTAGCTGCCAGTCCCACCGTACTCTCAATCTGTGACAATCAAAGGTATCCAGACAAATTCATAGACACACAGAACATAGCGTGGTTGTGACCAGGGCATTGGGCAAGGGGAAATGGAAAGTCATTTTTTTAATGGCCACAATTTCAGTTTGGGAAAATGAAAGATGGATGGTGGTGATGGTTCCAAAACAATGTGAATGTACTTAATGCCACTGACCTCAGCAATTAAAAATGGTTAAAATGGTAAGGTTTTTGTGATGCGTATTTTACCATAATAATAATTTAAAAAGCAGCCAAAGATTTACTCAACCACTTCACCAAAGAAGAGAAACAGATGGCAAGCAAGCACAGGAGGACATGCTCAACATCGCTTGTCATTAGGAAATTACAGATGAAAGCCAGCAGGAGATATACATCTATTAGAATAATTTAAAAACTGAACAAAAATAAAAGATAAATAATCTTGATAATAGCAAATACTAAAGACAGGTGGAGCAGACAGAATTCACACACGCTGCTGGTGGGAACACTAATGGTACAGTCCCCTTGGAGAACAGTTTGGCAATTTAATATAAGGTTAAACCTCCGCTTTCCATATGACCGAGCTATCTGCTTCCTGCATGTTTATTTACCCAAGAGAAATAAAACCGCATGTTCCCACAAATGCCTGCATGTGAATACATACAGCAGCTTTATGCATAGTTGTCCCAAACCCGGAAACAACCCAAAATGTCCTTCAGTTGGTAAGTGTGTTCAAAATGGGGTACGTTGAAACAATGGGGCACCAGCCAGCATTTAAAAGAAATATATTATTGATACACATGCTTAGTAACATGGAGAAACCTCAAATGCATTATTAAAGATGGATGAAGCCAGATTTTGAAGACTGCATTTTGCTGGTTCCATTACTACAACACTCTGTAAACAGCAAAACAAGAGGGATGGAGAACAGATCAGCACTATTTAGGGGTCATGGGTGGAGGGAGCATCTGGCTCCCCAGAGACAGCATGAGGGAACGTCTTGGGTGACGGCTCCCTTCAGTCTCTTGACTGTGGTTGTGGTTACACACTGAAAGACATCTGTCTATCCTCTCAAAATTGTATACGATGAAAAGTGAATCTCACTGTGTCTGAGTTGAAAATAAATTAAAAATAAAAAACAAAATGAGAGCCAGCTCTGATGGCCTAGTGGTTAAACTTCGGCACTCACGGCTTTGGCGGCCTGGGTTCCCTTCCCTGGCACAAACCACACCACCTGTCTGTCAGTTGTCATGCCGTGGCAGCAGCTCACATAGAAGAATTGGAACAACTGACTACTAGGGTATGCAACAATGTCCTGGGGCTTTGGGGACAAGAAAAGAGAGAGAGAGAGAGAGAGAGAGAGAGAGAGAGAGATTGGCAACACATGTTCGCTGAAGCCAAATCCTACCCTGTAGAAAAACAAAAAGCAAACAAAACAAAACAGAAAGCATGATAAGATGTCTCTACATTACCACTAGAATTGTTAAAATTTAAAAGACTGATAATTTAAAACACTTTATCAGTTAAATAAAAGTTAATAAAATAAATAGTTAATAAAATAAAAAGTTTTAAATAAAGTTAAACTTTAAAACTGATAAAGTGTTTAATGAGGGTGACAAGATGCTAGAATTCAGGTATTTTTGCAGACAGGGCTGTAAAGGTTAAAACCGTTTTGGACAACAGTCTGATAATTTCTACTTAAGTTAAGCACATGGTTACTCTTTCATCTAACAGTTCCACTTGTTGCATGTACTATTATTTGAGGGTGAAAATATGTCCATAAAAAGACTTACTTCTTAATATTTATGGCCCAAAACTCAAAAATCTCAAATGTCTGTCAATAGATCAATTAACAAAAGATTGCAGTATACCCACAAAATGGAATACTACTCAGTAATCAGACATTATGAATGACAGAAACATGCAACCTGGATCCATTTCAAAAATAGTGTGCTGAGTGAGGGAAGCCAGACACAACTGAGTACGTTTCTAGGAAAATCTCAAAAAGACAAAATTAATTCACCAAGATAGACGGTATATCAATGGTTACCGGGAGTGCAGGTGGGAGTGATGAGCTGCAAATAGTTGTGGGTTTTCCTTTTGGGGTAGTGGAAACACTCTATCTCTTGATGGTGGAGTCATAACTGGGCTGTATACATTTGATGAAATCCATAGAAATGCAACTTTCAAGTGGATATATTTTACCTTATGTAAATTATAAGTTTCCTTAAAGAAACACGAGAACTCACAGAACCTTCCAGTCCATGAACTTGGTATAACTTTTCTGGACTGTGAAAGCAATTGCATTGGGGTTTCCTTTATGTGCCACACTCTTACTTTTTTGATAACCCAGAACTAGTATTATTTTACTTATAAGAGAATCAATCCCCTATGTACCAAATGAGGGTGCAAAATCTCAGTTAGTAAGGTTGAAGGAACAGTTCTCTAGACACTACTGTATTTGAAACATTTTCCAAATCGATGGTGGCAAATGCATTTATGTCATTGGTGGCAAAGATTTCCCAGACTTATATGACACAGAGTGAGATGCAAAACCACATGAACTGAACCTAAAATTTTAAATGTAGCTGTACATTCCACTCGTTTTCTAGAAATATTATGTTCGTGAGCCATTATGTAACTGTGCTAAGAAGATGATTTCCATGACAGGAAGCACTAATCTGCATGATGAGGATCTAAAACAATTCACTCCAGTCCACACAACGCTGAACGGCGGCATTCAGGGAAAAGATGTTTCCTCTGCACTGGCTCCTAGGACATGTGCTCTCCTCTTTGTTTTATATGAGGATGCTGCATAGTTTTTATTTTAGACACGTCATTGAAATTTCATGAATCAGCATACAATAAGTTAAAAAAAAACCTCTACTCATATTTTAGAAATAACACAGTGTTCTTGCAGGACACACAGCAAACTCATCAAAGACTGAGATCTAAAGCCCAACAGTTGAGTGTTTGGGGAAGAAGTGACTCCATCGGGTGGGGAGCATCTCATGGGCATGGACCAGGCGGGTCATTTCCCTTCTTGTCTCCAGCCTCCCCAACACATAGATGCTCACTAAGTGTTTGGAGAATGAATGAATAAATGATCGGATGCTAATTTCACCTCAGTTAGCACTTCCTTCTTTTCTTCTACCCTAAACCGTCACACAGACCCTAAAGTATTCTTTACCTGGCAGGACTGACCACCTGGGCTTTAGATCAGGCTGTGACCTTCTGTGGCCCAGCAGGAGCTGACCAGCTCCCTGGTGTAGACGACATGCTCAGAAAATCACCCTAGATGGGAGGCCCTTAGAGACTCACTGTGTCCCACTCCTCAGATGGCCTCAGAGGGCCTGGTCCAGGTTCAGGTTCTGGAGGGAATCCCTGAGATGGGGGCAGGACACAGGGTCTGCTCCTTTTCTGCTCTCCCCTGGGTTGGAATCAGGGTCTCTGGATCGTGGGGTGTCTGTCCCATCTGTGCAGAGGGGGAACAAGCTCCAGTCTTCAGTTCCTCTTCTGTGAAAGGCTGAGGTCATGTGCTCCTCCCCAGCTTCCGTTGGGCGTCCCCACAGCCCCCTCACTCCCTAGCCTTCCCCTTCTCTTTTCAAACACAGGAAAGATGCCCAGAACCCTCTACTCAGAGATGCTGCCACTGCTGCTGCCCCTGCTGTGGGCAGGTGAGTGGGCCGAGGGGAGAGGGGCCGGCAGGCAGGAGTTGCAGCTGACCCTTGTTTCCCCTCAGGGTCCCTGACTCGGTATGACACATTCTGGTTGAAAGTGAAGATGTCTGTGACTGTGCAGGAGGGCCTATGTGTTCGTGTGCTCTGCTCTTTCTCCCACCCATGGGATAACTGTACATACGCTGTCCCAGCCCACGGCTACTCGTTCCAGGAAGGAGCAAATATAGACCGGGATGCTCCTGTGGCCACAAACAACCCAGATCGTGAAGTGCAGGAGGAGACTCAGGACCGATTCCACCTCCTCGGGGACCCCCGGACCTACAGCTGCTCCCTGGACATCAGAGATGCCAGGAGGAGTGACTCTGGGACATACTTCTTTAGGGTGGAGAGAGGATCTTTTGTGAGATATAATTACAGAGACCACCAGCTTTCTGTGCATGTGATGGGTAAGGTTTGGGGTCAACGAAATGACATATGGATGGGACTGAGGGCTCCAGGGCACAGCTGGAGGGGATCTCCTACTCCTCACCCTGGGAGGGGCTCAGGGGGACCCAGGAGGATGGGACGCCTGAGCTGTTGGGATGAAGATGGCTGGCTGAGGCAGAGGTTCCTCTTAGAGTGACACTTGGGGTCCCAACTTCCAGGTTTGTGTCTCTATCTCTCCCCTCCTCAGCTCTGACGCAGATACCTGACATCCACATCCAGGGTATCCTAGAATCTGGCGACCCCAAGAACATCACCTGTACAGTGCCATGGGCCTGTAAGAGGGGGACACCCCCCACCTTCTCATGGAGCGGGATGGCCCTTACCTCCTTGGACTCCAAGAATCCCCATTCGCCAGTGCTCACCCTCACCCCGGGGCCCCAGGACCACGGCACCAATCTCACCTGTCGAGTAATATTCCCTGGAGCAGGAGTGAGCACAGAGAGGACCATCCAGCTCAACGTGTCCTGTGAGTGTCAGGCCAGGATGGCCAGGTCCCTGAGGGCAGTGGGTGTGGAGGAGGAGGAGGAGGAGGGGGAGGCAGGGCCTGTGATACTGGGTGCTGGGTCCTGCAAGCTGGCTCTGGGGAGGAAGGAAAGAGGACTCCCAACCCCATCTCTCCCCCTTATTTCTAAAGTACTGGTGGAAAAGGGCCAACACCCACCTTCTTGCCACTGAAAAGGGAACAATTATGTCTGTCCAGATGCGCCACAGAACCTGACCATCAGCGTGTTCCGGAGAGAAAGCACAGGTAGGGAGCAACCTCTCCACTCTAGGGGTTGTGGTGGAAGCAGGGTCTGTCTCCTCCTTTCAGAGCAGAGCTGGGGCCCAGAAGTCAGATGGGAGAAAGGCTCAGGCCAGGTTTTGGGGCAACAGAGGTGGGAAGCCTCCACTTATTCATCAGCTTAGAAACTGTCCTCGACCCACCGATGACCCTGTTCTCAGGGGGCTGGCATGGCCTCTTCAATGTCCGATGGATGTGCTGTCCCCATGCCAGGGACACATCCATGTCCCAAATCCTGCCCTCATTCTCCTTAGGATCTGGATCCCACCTCCTCCTTCAGCCTCCTTGGATCATTTTAATGTTAGTTTCTAAAATAGGAAGCATAAAGTGTGTCTTAGTCTGGTTGCCATTACAAATTGCTCCAGACTGGGCAGCTTAAACAAGAGGAATTTATTTCTCACAGTTCTGGAGGCTGGAAGTCCAAGATCAAGGTGTCAGCCATTGGGTTCCTGGTGAGGACTCTCTTCCTGCCTTGTAGATGGCTGCCTTCTGGTTGTGTCCTCACAGGGCTGAGAGAGCCAGCTCTCTGGTGTCTCTTCTTATGAGGGCACCAATGTCATCACGAGAGCCCCATTCTCATAACTTCATCTGACCCCAATCACCTCCAAAGGGCCCCTCCAGATTCCTTCCAAATACCATCACACTGGGGGTTAGGGCTTTAACACATGAATTTGGGGGAAACTCAAGTCCATCCCCAGCAAAATTTAGTAGGAATAAAACAGTATTCAGAACCTGTGTACCTCCCTCTTGGTTATCTCCCCAAATATAACCTATGCATATACATTTAAACAAACACACATATGTACACATCATACTATACACAGTGCTCTGCATCTTTATTATTATTTTTAATAAACTTTTTATGTGGAGTAATTTTAGATTTAGACACAGTACAGAAAATTTCCATAATCCCTCAGCCAGCTTCCATCATTGTTAAAATCTCCCATCACCTTGGCAAATTTGTCACAACTAAGGAAGTGACATTAGTACATTTCTTTGAATTCAAGACATCTTTGTCTCAAACTTAGTGTGTCATGGATACACGATATTGTATTGTATCAACTCGAGATATTGATGACTCCATAGTTTGCTATTTGGAAGTAAATTATACAATACGGTAATTAATTGATCCCCTGATGGTTGAAAACTAGAGTGTTTCCAGTCTTCTACTCAGACAAATAATACTGCACTGAATAAACTCTTACAAACATTCCCCGTGTGTGTGTGTGTGTGTGTGTGTGTGTCAGATAATTTTCTGGAAAGGAAAGTCCTGGATCAAAGGGCACGAGTGCAGTTTCTACAGATGTTGCCAATCCCACTGCATGGAGGTGCTTCTGCTTCTCCTCCCACCTGCAATGTGCCCCCTTCCCTGCTGAACGTGTCCATCCTCTCTGATCTTAAGTGGACTGACGGTCATGTTAAGTTGCAGTGTCATTTTGTGACTAGGTTGAATATCTTCCATTATGTTTAAGAATGGTTTGTATTTCTTTGCGGACTTTTTCTTGATGGTTTGAAGAAGCTCTTTTCATATTACAGACATCAGCTCTGTGTTAGTGGAAAGGATTGATTTCCAGTCTATTGATGGCCTTTTGACTTAGCATATGGAGATTTTCCCAGGCAGAAACATGCATTTTTCTTCTGAGTTGCTCTTATTGGTGTACCCGGTGTTGGTTCTGACTGGTTGGCAACAGCCAACTGTATCCATCTTTGCCCAACTCTACGTTCAGTTCAAATTGGTGCTTGATATTGACCAAGATGGGAGTATTCACCAAGGAAATTGGCAAATAGTGTAGATCAGGACTCCTGCCTCCCCCCACCATGAATAAGCTGGTTGTTAAATATTTACTAGTAAACCACTGGGTACATTTATCAATGTTTTCTTTTATCTCTCTGACTTTCCCCAGTCTAATATTGATTTTTAAATCTCCCATAATTTCTTCCAGCAGCCTCATATACAAACACTCCCAAACATGCCCATTGACTCAAACCTCACAGAACTATTTCCTTTTCCCCGAGCATGCAGGTCATTTCACACCTCCGCTGTATTTGCACATCTTGTACCTTCCTCCACAAGGTCCTCCCATCAGCATCATCCTCTAACCAGTTCCCACTCAATCTCAGGCTCTGTTAAGCCTCTCCTCCTCCAGGAAGCCCTCCCTGTCCTGAGAGTCTCAATGCACTCCCCTCCTCAGGGCTCCTTCCACTGGATTTGTCCCCATCACAAGCCATGTTGTCATATTGCTCTGTGGGGGCCTGCTTTTGGGGATCTCACCAATGAGGCTGTAAGCTCTCATGCACTTCCAAATTACCAGGTCTTAGTGAAGCATTGTAAGATCAAGTGACATTATATAAAGATTAAATGACGAGGATCTTAGATGAAAATCTGGGATCTGCACTGGCATAGATGGCCAAGACAAGTGACCTGGGGGTCAAGGCAGTTCAGGAGAATGCACAATAGCCACTTGGAAAGGCTGCAATGCCTGCTCCTAGCCCTGTTCCCTTGGGGCTGAGCCAAGACAGTATGTGCTCCTCAGGGAGTGGAAGAGAAGACACAGATCTGCATCATGGAAGGAAAAGAGAGAGAGACAGAGACAGAGAGAGACAGAGGCAGACACAGAGAGAGCCCCTAATGATGTCTTGGGCACAGCTGTCTTTCTGTCTTGCCAGGAGCTCAATCTCTGGGCAATGGCTCCTCTCTTCCAGTCCAGGAGGGCCAGTCCCTGCGCCTGGTCTGTGTCACCAACAGCAACCCTCCTGCCATGATAACCTGGATCCGGGGGAGCCTGACCCTGAGCACCTCGAACCCTGGGGTCCTGGAGCTGCCCTGGTGGAGTTGGGGCACCATGGGAAATACGTCTGCCGAGCTCAGCACCTGTTGGGCTCCCTGCAAGCCTCCTTGAGCCTCTTTGTGACCAGTGAGTGGGAGCACACCTGGGGAAGGATGCCTGGGTCCTTGGGAGGAGAGAGGCTCCTCTGATCCCTCTGCTCTCTCTCCCGACAGACCCCTACAGCTGTTTGGTAGTTCCTGCTCCTGGAAGTGGGGAGGCAGGATCTGGGTGGCATTTTGGGGACTGTTCTTAGAGACATGACCTGGGTCGAGATGGAGAGAATACCCAGACTCCACCACCTGGCTCATGGCCACCCCATCCTACTTCAGGAGGCCTCTTATTTATTTCTGTTCCAGATGCTCCACAGAACCTGACCGTCCACGTCTTCTGGGGAAACAGCACAGGTGGAGAGGCCTGGGTGGAATTGAGGTCTCAAAGGTCTAGTCAGGGGACTGTGTGCAGGTTGGACCGAATGAACCCCCGGCACTCTTTCCCCTCTCTTGTCCTGTGTGAGCTCTCGCCACTTCCTGTCCACTGACAAGACTCTCTAGGGTCTCTGTGAATTCCTTGTTGACCATTCATGTCACCTCCAGTTGCCTCCTCTCTCTTGACCTTCTCTCTCCCCTCACTGTCTCATGACATCCTTTCCCTGGTTCCCTCCTCCTTCTCTGACTGTCCCGTCTCCATCTCCCACGAGGAGACTGAGTCCTCACATCTGGGCATGGAGCATCCAGCCACTTCGTGCACGGTGGTCAATTTGTCCATCCTGGTACTTCCAATTGGACCTCTGCCCTGAAGACCCTCACAAATCCCTGTTGAGCTGAGATTGTCCTAAGTGTCCTCCCCTCCCCCTTCTTGGGCCCTTCCTACCCGAATCACCTGAGTCAATATCCTGGAAGTCACTTCAGACATCTCTGTGTGTCACCCTACACTCCCCGTGACTCAGTGAGTTTTGATACTTGACTACCTGAAAATGTCTCAAATCCCTCTCTTCCTCCATCCACACGGCTGCAGCCCCACATCTGGCCTCCATTCTCACTCACTCTCACCTGGACATGAGTGAGAACTGGACAGGACCAGCCTCCTCTCTGGACTGCCAGCCTCCAGTCTGCATCCTTCCACCTGCCAGATTTTGGACTCCACAGGAATCTCTACATACCCCAGAGCTGACCTTCTTCCTTCCTTGCTCAGAACCCTCACAGAGCCCCATGTGGCCCTCAGGGGAGAAGCTGAAAGCATCACCTTGTGGAAGCCTCAAAGTGGTCAGACCTACGTGTGTCAGCCCCTGCATGGTTCACACACCAAGGTCCACTGCCTGGCATGGTCCTTCCTGCATCTAGACATGGTCAACTCTTCCTCAGATGTCCATCCCCTGTCCCTGTCCTCCATCCTCCAGTTGCCTCTCCTTCCCCCACCTCACTTCATGATCTTCACCCCGCTCAACCCTTGCTTGCAATGCTGTCTCAGGAACACTATTTTCCATTCCTGCGTCTGTGGGAGGGCAGAGGGAGACAGGGCTTCTCAGCCCTGCCCTATGGCTCTCTCTGTCTCCCTAGTCCCAGTGGTCCTGCACAATACCACCTCCCTGCGAGTCCAGGAGGGCCAGTCCCTGCGCCTGGTCTGTGACACTGATGGCAACTACCCAGCCAGGCTGAGCTGGTCCTGGGGAAGCCTGTTGCTGACCCCCTCTCAACCCTTGGATCCTGGGGTCCTGGAGCTGCCGCGGGTGGTCTTAGAGGATGGAGGTGAATTCACCTGCCAAGCTCAGCACCCTGGGGGCTCCTACTACATCTCTGTTAACTTAGTTGTGGAGGGTGAGTACAGCAGGATACCTGCGTTCTAGGTGTGGCCATGAACAGGCTCAGATGTGGACTTTAGGAACCTCATCTCTCCATCCTTCTCCCCCTTTTCTCCAACAGGTATCTCCTCTTCCTTCCTCCACATCTCTGGGGAGCAGCGGGGCACCTGGCCTCTAGCCCTCACCCTGCTCAGGGGGGCCCTAATGGGGGCTGGCTTCCTTCTCACCTATGGCCTCACCTGGAGCTACTACACTAGGTGAGAAGCGCTTCTCAAGGTGTCCTATACCGGGGGACACCTTGGGTGGCTTCACCCGCATTGTCCTCTCCAGAGCACACCCTCCACAGCATCATTGTTGAGCTCTATTTCCCCTGCAGGTTCAGAGGATCCCAAGGGGATAGCTTTGCAAGGTGTGACTGAGCCCCCTTCCTCCCAGCCATTGAGAGTTGTGGGCTCCAGAACCCTGACAGGTGGATGAGGATCCATCAGACCACTGTGTCCCGAGACCTTCAAAGGCACATCTTTGTGGAGCCAGGAGGGGCTGCATGACATGGCCCTGCCTCCTCTCCAGAAAGGACCCTTCACCTCTGCTCTCCAGGACTCTTCCTGATGGTTCTACACAAACGTTTGGAGGGCATGTGAGGAGATAGATATTTTCTAATATTAATTTGAATTATACTTCAAGTAATATGTTGCATCTGCATGCTTGCCTTAATGTGGTTTTGAGAAGCCCACAATTCAACCCCATAATATAATGTTATAAATTCCCCAACATATTATTCTTTAAAAACAGTTCATTTTAAAGGGATAGTTTTTTTCAAGTCTTCAGTGCATGGTTGTGTATTCTAGTTGTTAGTTCTCTATGCGAGTCTCTGCCACAGTAAGACAACTGACAGAAGGATGGTTTGGTTCCATGACTGGGAAATGAGCCCAGGCCATGGCGGTGAGAGTGCCAAATCTTAACCACCAGGGCTGGATGAAAAGATATTTTTTAATTAGAAGAATAAACTCTTTTATATTGATCTGAATATTAACCATTTCAATGGCTCTTCATTCCTTTGTACACATTCCAGTGTCTCTATTGTATCACTTTTCTCTTGCTTGAAGATCTTTTCATATATTTCTTGTAGCGGTGGTACACTGGGGATGAAATCCCTTGGCTATTTTTGGTCCAGAAAAGTGCTCATTTACATTAGCTTTGGAAGGATCTGTTTATTGTGTAAGATATTGTAGGTTGACATTTTTCTCCTTTCAGTTCACGTTCTTTGGCTGCATAGTTTCTTAGGAGAATTCTGCTGTAATTTTCATCTTTGTACTTTGTCTTTGTCTTTGGCTGGTTTGAATATTTTCTTTTTCCCTGAATTTAAATGATTAAAATAACATGTGCCTTGGTGTGGGAGGTGTGTGCGCGCGCATGGGTGTATTCCCACAGCTCCGCTTAAGCCCTCTGTTCCTCCTTGGTGAAATGCCCACCCAACTCTGCTGCCTTCTCTACCACCTTCTCCCTACCCAGCCCCGCACATTTGTCCTCCTCTGGACAATGGCACCTTCATTCCCATGTTAGTTCCTAGAGTCAGGGCTCTGGGAGTCACTCTAGATATCTCCCTCCCTCACCCTTCACACCTCCCTTCAAATTTCACTTCCTGAAAGTGTCCTAAATTGCTTCTTTCCTCCATCACCAAGACAGCTGTCTCCAGGATGGCTGGGTCTCCCCTCCGGAGATCTTGAAACAATTTCCCTCTGGCCTCTTGGCCACCGTCTCTCCCTTCCAACTCTTCCCTAAACTGGCCTCAAGGGGATCAGTTTGATATTTATAAGAACCTGCCCCTTTCCTGCTCAAAACCTTCCATGGTTGCCTGTTATCCTCGGATAAAGTTCATTTATCTGTCTCCCCTCACTGCTGGAGCTAGTTGAGTGTCTTCTTCCTATGTTATACACTTCACAATAAAAAAATTTAAAAAACTAATATTAAGTAGACCTAGCCATAAAAAATGCATGCTGTATGCTGCCATTTACACAAAGTTCAAAAAGGATAAAACCTAAATTTTGAAATTTAGGGGTGCATATTTTGTTGGCAAAATATTTTTCTCTAAGATAAATGCTAGGGATGAGATTAATAACTTTCAAGAAGTCACTGAGGAAACTTCCAAGTTCCCTCTGTGTAAAACCTTGGAATAGATAACTGACAAAGAAGGATTAAAGTTAATAAAAATTTAGATGGGAAAGCTCTTTATAATCACATCAATGCAAAGTAAAGAAAGAATGTAACACTATTTCTCTAATTTTGATACAGCAAAACTGAAAAAAATCAGTCATACAGGCACTCTCATGTGCCATCTGGAGCTGTAAATGAGGAGGGCACTTCTGGAAAATGTTGCATTAGCTTCACATGGAATTGGAGGAATCACCACCACTCCTGACTTTTTGCATCAAGTAAAATGCATTTTGCACTAAGATACAAAAATGCTGAATTTCAGGAACTTTAAAAAATAGAGCTTTATTTTTCTCACATAGTAGGAATTTAGAGTTGGGCTGGTGCTGGCCTGGATTCAGCAGCTTGGCCGAGCCCGCAGGACATTCTGGAGAGTCAAGAAGGGGGATGGGTACAGGGGAAGCTCAGTCCCCAAAGCAGAAGATCCGCCTGTCCCCGATTTTATCCTTCCCAGGCAGGTCATTACCTCTGAGTCAGCTGCTTTTCCTGATCTGAGGCCCAGATCTAGTACCTGTCTAGTCAGACCCCTCCCCTCAGCCCAGTTATTCCTATCCAGGGAGTCAATTCTGCTTCAGCACCACGGACAGCGTCATCCATACTTTTCCCCCAAGGACCAGGCTGTGTCTTGCCTGAAAAGAGCGCTCCCCTCTGGGCCCCCCCCCCCCCCCCCCCCCGATCCTGATGGGAGAATTGGGAGGAGCTTGGAGACTGGATATGACCTCCCAGTCTTGGCCAGCCCTTCTCAGGCTCCTTGCCACCCCCAGGAAATAGCACCTTATATTCCATCAGAGCGGGATTTCTCACATACCCTTGGTTTCTTCCTTCTCAGGGTAAACTCTACCTCTAATCTCTTCAGAAATTTCTCCCTGTCTGAGGAAAGCTCGCATGCCCTCCTCTTACACCTCTCACAGACAGGAAGGGCCTCTCTCCCCAACATGCTGATATATCTGCCTCTCTCCTCCACCCTCTCCCGCTCTGCCTCTCTTTCTCTCACTTAGTCTCTGGCTGGTACCCAAATAGAGTTCCGGAGGGAAGAGAACAAGACTCATGGTCCTTTGCTGACTCTATCTCCGTGCAAAATCATGAAAGATTTTTTAAAATTGTGTTTCAATGTCTGTCAGATAAATGAAGGAATGAAATATCAGGAGGCTGATGGAAGCGTTGTCTTTGGAAGTGACAGAAGACATGCAAAGTGTGAAGGCACATGACTGAGTTTGCTGAGACAGAGAAAAGTGTTCCGTGACATCAGAGATAGATCGCTGTCAGTGCAAGACCTACAGACTACAAGAGGGAGATCAGTAAGGAGAGGGGAATTAGGTGGTAACCCCGTGGAGGAGAATTGTAGAGGCTGGAAGAGCTGTAGAGAAGATGAGGAGAGATATTCTGTACATGTATGTGCAAGGCTAAGAGGAAATGTGAGGATGAGCAAAGATCCAGTCACAAGTTCTGGCTCACCCTGAACCCAAACAGCTCACCCAAGTTTGGCACTGGAGTCAGGGCTCCTGGCTCAGTCCCAGCCTCTGTCCATAGAGGCTCTCACTGCAGATGAATTCAAGAATTCACTCAATGCCTCCTGAAGCCCCAGGCTGTTCCAGCCCTGGAGTGGGTCCAACACAGAAAGGATTCAGTCCCAGGAGAGTCTTGGTGTCTCACTCCTCTGTCCCCATGAGACAGGCTCCAAGAAATCTATCTGGGGAAAAACAGATCCCCAAACTCCACTTACATGTTGACAGAAGTGGGGGCTGGTCTTCAGGAAGTAAGAGGGTGGGTTTCAGGTTACGGGAGGAATGAGGCTCCACCTGCTGTGGTTCCAGGAGAGAAAACCTCAGGTTTCACTTCCCCTGCTGTGGCCTGAGGGAGAGAGCGGTATTCTTGTCGAAGAGAGAAGTTTGTGGCAGAAACCGTAGATTTCAATCTAGAAAGAGCTCCAAGCTTGCTGACCACCTCAGAGTCACCCCCACCTGCCAGCTGGGAGATGCTGATGAGATGGTATCATGGGAATCTAGACAATCCTCTGAAGCCCAGAGATGCTGCTGCCATGGTGGCCACAACTGTGAGGGAGACAGCTCTTCTGGATGGGCTGCAGTCAGAAAGTGTTTCCTGCAGTGGTCCCTGGAGGATGGTGCAGGTAGAGTTTGTCACCTTCAGACAGTGACCATGAAGGAGGGCCTGCCTGTGCATCCTATCCCATTCTCCAATCCAACTCATGGATTTTCTGGCACGGATGTTAGCCCACTCAACTCTCACCTTCACATCGTGAAGGTGGCCAAAAGACACCATAATCCTCTGGCCGCAGACCCTACCAAACGTGGAAGAGAGAATCTAGGGCCAACTCAACCTCCTCAGGGAAACAAGGGCCCACAGTTGATCTCGGAGCTTCATATTTTCCAAGATGTGGGAAAGTGGGAAGACTTCACAATAAATAAATATTATGCGAAATATGACTGCCAATATATGACACTGTCTCTAAAGGTGACAAGTAGCCAACGGTCCCAGAAGAGACCCCTAGAGACAGGAACACACCTGCTCCTTATCTGACGGGTGTGGGAAGTGATCAGGATGCTGGGGCTGAGAGAGGGGGAGGCCAATGCAGAGGCTGCCCCTAAGGCCACACTCTGGCGTCTGAGACTTTTTCTCCTCCCCAGCTTGTACCAGACACCCCAAGTCTACACCCCTTTCACCTGAAGCGCAACCATCTTTCAGTTTAAACAGCACTGTCAGCAGCTTCTGTAAGAGGATTCTTCTCTCCCCACTGGACCGCAAGCCATGCCCCTGCCCCTAAGTACCTCCCCAGATGTTAGGGTCAAGGTCATGATCCCAGCACTGCATGCCCAGCGACCTTCCTAGGAGGCGGTAGGTCTATGGATAGAGCCATTGGAGGAGTTCAGTCCTTAACTAAAAACCTATGTGTGAATTTTCAAGCCAAATCACGGGCAAATAAAGAGGCTTTCCCTGGCTGTCCTCACGGGGAAGCCGCCCTCCCTGCACTCTTGACTCCAGGAGCTGGCCAGGTGGGACCTGCTTCTCCAGTACAGACAGCTGTGCATGAGCCCAGGAGGCAGGACTTGGGGGCTCTTGTCCTTCCTAGTGGCGTTACTAGGGCAAGCCCCTTGTCTGTCTGAGCTTCAGGGTTCATCTGTCACATGCAGAAATGGGCAAGGATGATATCAAATGGGCAGTCACAGCTGATTCTGTGGTCTGAAGTTTCCTTTTCTGGGCTTGTGGCCCTTTGTTCTCACCATAGGCTTCCTGTCTAAGCTTCCTCTGCCCTCCCACATCTGCAACGTTCTCTGCTCTCTCAGAGGCACCCCAGAAGGCAGACTATCCCAGGGCATGAGGACAGGATGTCGCTGCAGCTGCTGCTGTTGCTGCCCATGCTGTGGGGAGGTGAGTGGTCAAGGGGAGGAGGGGGCCCCAATTTGGGGAGGCCCTGGATCTCCAGGCTGAGTTTCTCCTTCTCCCCAGTGCCCACGGCTCAGGGTCAGAGTTACCAGCTGGAACTACGACAGTCCCTGACAGTGCATGAGGGCCTATGTGTCGTCGTGCCCTGCAAATTTTCCTATCCCTGGACAACCTTTGGAACCCTCTATGTGTCTTGGCTCTGGGAAGGAGTGTATAGAAACCGTGATTCTCTGATGGCCACAAACAAACCAGAGCAGAAGCTGCATGAGAGCACCCAGGGCCGGTTCTTCCTCCTCGGAGACCCCCAGGCCAGAAGCTGCTCCCTGAGCATCAGAGACATCAACCTGGGGGACAGTGAGACTTACTTCTTTCGTATGGAGAAATCCTTCAGGAAATACTCATATCTAGATAAGACGTTCTCTCTGCATGTGACAGGTATGGTAGGGGCCCAGGGAAAAGCCCCAGAGTGTGGGACACTGGAAATAGAGAAATGAAGGTTCTGTTCCTCCTGAGGTTGGGATGGGGTAGAGACAGTCAGGAAAAGACCCTGGGCAGGCTGAAAACATGCTGAGCTGTCCCAACCTCCTCTCTGTCCTCACCAGCCCTGACTTACAGGCCAAACATCCATATCTCGGGGCCCTTGGAGTCCAGCTGACCCAGAAACCTGACGTGCTCTGTGCCCTGGGCCTGTGAGGAGGGCAAATCACCCATCTTCTCCTGGCCATCAGCTGCTCTCACCTCCCTGGGCCCAAGGCCCCTCTTCTCCTCGGTGCTCACCCTCACCCGACGGCCCCAGGACCATGGCACCAGCCTCACCTGTCAGGTGAAGTTCCCTGCAGCTGGACTGACTGTGGAAAGGACCACCCAGCTCAACGTCACCTGTGAGTGCCGGGACAGGGTGCCCCCATCCCTTCAGGGGTGGCGCAAGGGCAGAGCTGGGGCAGGGCTTGATGTAGGAATCCTGCTAGTCCAACAGGCAGGGGTCCTCCTTCACCTGTTTCCATGGCTCCTGGGGGGAAAGGCCCAGTGCCCACCCATCTATTGCCATGGATGTTGAGGCTGCTACATCCTTCTGTCCCAGATGCTCCACAGAACATGGCCATCAGCATCTCCCAAGGAAATAGCACAGGTAGGAAATAATCCCTTCTGTCTAGAATTGGGATGGATGCAGGGTCTAGCTGGATCTAGAGCTCCAGTTATCCAGGGATTAAGTGAGAGATAAGTGAGAAACCAGGTACCAAGTTCAGACATGGGGACAGCACAGAGGGAAAGCCCCCACAATTCTCAACGTCCTGCCAGACAGCCCATCAGGTCAGAGACAAATCTACCTCATGGAGAGCAGAGAAAGATGGCACCTTAGCAGTGACCTGGGCTCCTGCCCACTCCCTCTTTCTGGGTTCCTCTCGTAGAGTCTGAGTCTCTCTCAGTCTCTGTGTGTCTAAATCTCTTCCTCTGAGCCAGTCTCCACCTGTATCCTTCCTCTTTGTCTTGACCTGTTTCTCTCATTGACCCTCTGTCTCTTTCTCCAGCACCCACCATTCTGGAGAATGGCTCATCTCTTTCAGTCCTGGACCACCAGTCCCTGCACCTGGTCTCTGTCGCTGACAGCAACCCACCTGCCAGGCTGAGCTGGGCCCAGGGGAGCCTGACCCTGAACCCCTCACAGCTCTCGAACCCTGGGGTGCTGGAGCTGCCTCGAGTAGATGTCAGAAATGAAGGTGAATTCACCAGCCAAGCACAGAACACTCTGGGCTCCCAGCACTTCTCTCTGAGCCTCTCCCTGCAGAGTGAGTGTCCAGGGGCTGCACACTGGACCTCAACCCTCCAAGGCCCCTCAGCTCACTGGTCCCTGGGCAGGTGGCCCCAGAGCCCTCTGTCCAAGTGCTGCAAGTTCAGAGAGTGGGGAGGAGTGAGGCCTTGGCACAGGTGGTCCCACATCCAGTGATGGAGAAGGGCCTGGAGAAGCAATGTCCAGATCCTACTGGGAGCAGAAGGACACAGGATTGTAGTGGGGCAGGTGGATCCATCCTTGTCCTATGTTCCTACAGGGAGATCAGGGCCGTGGCAGAGGTGATGCTGGAGGCCATTGGGGAAGCGGCTGTGAAGACCCTGCTCCTCCTCCTCTGCCTCATCTCCCTCATGTGAGCATTGTCCCAGGGGAAGGGGAGGTGTGGGGAGGGCAGGGGGCTCCTGGCTGAGTCCCAGCACCAGGGCTGAAGGGGCCCAAATGGCTCAAAGCATGAGGAAGGCATGAAGCTGAAGGGGGTGGGCTGGGGGTGGGGGATCCACAGTGGGAGCTACCATGACACGCCCACAAAGTGTCCAGCATGGTATGTACCTGCTGTGCTGCTCACCCGCCCTCTCCCACCTCAGTCACCCCTCCTGACCCTAAAAGGGAAGAAGGGGTGAGTCTGCTGCCCGCTGCACCACAATCCAATAAGACTGAAAGACCCTGGTCTCTTCTCTCAGGATGAGGTCCTGCAGGAGGAAGGCAGCCAGACCTCCAGGAGGCATGGAGGATGCAAACACCATCCTGGGTTAATCCCTAAGGTGAGTGACACAGGTGTCTGACCATCCAATATCTCATGACACACCTTCCCCATAATGGCCCCCAGGATTGCTCTGCTCAGCATGCCAAAGTTGAGCGGCCATCTTCCTCCCCAAATAAACTTCTCTGCTGGGTTGCCCATCACAGTGATGCAAACACCACAGGCTGGATTTGAAGGCCTGGTCTGATCTGTCTCCTGCTGGATTCTTCCCCCAGATTCCTCCCTCTACCTGCATCTGACAATGCCTCCTCTCCCAGCTGAGCCAAGGCCTCTGTGACTCAGAGACTTTGCACGTGCCGTTCCTTCTCCTGAAATGACTTTCCCTCGCCATTCCTGCCTCTCCAAGCCCTGTTTATACCTCAGGCTCAGTGGTAAATGCTACCCAGTATGGGTATGTCTGTGTGTGTGTGTGTGTGTGTGTGTGTGTGTGTGTGTGTGTTTCATTGTATGGCTCTGAACAGATTGACATCCAGGCATTAATTCATAGACTCATTTATCAAGTGTTATTGCACACCTACGATGTGCTAGCATTATCATAGGTGCCAGGCGGACTGATGAACACAACTTCAAAAGTCACTGTCATCCAAAGGCTTTGAAGAGACTCTTTTGTAAAGAGGATACAGGGGATCAAGGAGCACATGAAAAGATGGTCAACATTGTCAGTCATTAGAGAAATGCAAAGAAAAACCACAATGAAATATGACTTCACGCCCATTGAGACAATAATTTTGTGTATTAAACAACACCCAGAAAATAAAATGTGCTGGTGAAGATGTGGACAAATTGGAACCCTCATGCATTGCTTGTGGGAATGAAAAATGGTTCAGCCTCGTGGGAAACCCTTTGGAATTTCCTCCAAAAGTTAAATGTAGAATCAACATATTAGCAGCACTTCCACTTCCAGGTTTGTACTCAAAGGTATTGAAAGCGTGGATATAACAAATACTTGGACACCATTGTTCGTAGCAGCATTATTCCGGGGAGCAGTGGAACCAATCCTGGTGTCCACCAACTGAAGAACAGGTGAACCAAATGTGGTAAATACATACAATGGAATACCATTCAGTCTTAAAAAGAAATGAACAAAATTCTGAAGCATGCTAAACATGGATGAAACTTGAAAACAATATGGTAAATGAAAGGAAACAGAAACAAAAGGATTAATTTTGCGTGATTCTGCTTATATGAGTCACCTACAAAGGCAAATTCATGGAAGCAGAAAGTAGAATGGTGGCTGCTGGGAACTAGAGGATGCGGGATGGGGCATTGTTGTGTAATTGGGCAGAGTTACTGTTTGGGATGACAGAAAAGTTCAGGAAATAGACAGTGGGAATGGTTGCACAACACTGTAAATGTACCTAGTGTCACTGACTTGTACCTTATAAAATGTTAAAAATGGCAAGTTTGGGGGCTGGCCCCATGGCGGAGTGGTTAAGTTCGTGTGCTCCACTGCAGGCGGCCCAGCGCTTAGTTGGTTCGAATCCTGGGCACGGACATGGCACTGCTCATCAAACCACGCTGAGGCAGTGTCCCACATGCCACAACTAGAAAGACCCACAACGAAGAATATACAACTATGTACCGGGGAGCTTTGGGGAGAAAAAGGAAAAAATAAAATCTTAAAAAAATGGCAAGTTTTATTTTATGCACATTTTACCACAATAAGCAAAGGGAAAAAGATGGACTTCCATCATCAAGATGCTGTCATTATGGAGACAAGAATAAAAAATAAATAAAAATAGAGCATGTTTGATATTGATACATGTTTGGAGAAAACCCCTCAGGGAAAGGAGCTTATGACATAATGGAGTGGGTTTTCTGAATTGGAGAGCGTGATGTGATGGAGGTGATGTTTGAACAAAGACTTGAAGGCAGGGAGGAAGCAGGATCTCTGTTTCCCTAAGAGAAAAGTATTCCAGGAAGATGGAAAAGGGGGAGGAGTGAGTGCCGTGGTCCTGAGGCAGAAGCAGGCTTGGTGTGTGGAGGAAACAAGAGGCCAATGTGTGACAGCACAGGGAGGATGGTGCAGACCCCATGGGAGACCATCTCAGGCCAATGCAAGATCCTGGAAGCCTTTGAGGGGAGCAGACACATGAGTACACTCTCAAGTTAGCAGAATCCCAATGGCTTCTATGTTCAGAATGGGCCAGAGTGGGTCAAGGGTAGCAAAAAATAGATGCGGCATATCACTACTGTGTGCTCCAGGCAGGAGGTGATGGTGTCCTGCACCAGGGACAGCATGTAGATGGGGAGGATATATTTGGGAAACATTTTGGAGGTCAAGCCAAGTGAATTTTCTAATGGATGTGGTAAGTGAGGTAAAGAGAGGAGCAAGGATGCTGCTGAATTCTTTCCTCTGAGCAACTGGAAGAATGGAGTTGTGTTCCATGAAGGACATCAAAGAGTAGGGTTTTGAAGGGTGCCAATAATTCTGAGGAACCCCTTGATAGACAACTGGGGATGTCAGCTAGAGGTATGGATATGAATGTATGGAGGGCAGGAGAGGGGTCCAGACTGGGCATGTTAAAATGTATAGCCAGGGGCCGGCCTGGTGGCACAGCAGTTAAGTGCACACGTTCTGCTTCAGTGGCTCGAAGTTCCCCAGTTCAGATCCTGGGTGCAGACATGGCACCACTTGGCGAGCCATGCTGTGGTAGGCATCTCACATATAAAGTAGAGGAAGATGGGCACAGATGTTAGCTCAGTGCCAGTCTTCCTCAGTAAAAAGAGGGGGATTGGCAACAGATGTTAGCTCAGGGCTAATCTTCCTTAAAAATAAAAAACATATAGCCAGTGTAAGGTCATGACAAAAGACGAGGAAAAAAACACCAGAAAACAAGAGGGGGATGATAAGAGAATGGCAGTTCCTCAAAAAATTAAAAATACAATAATAATAAATAATAAAAATAATAAATAATAAAATACCGCTTGACCTAGCAATTCCACTTCTGGGTGTTCATCCAAAGGAATTGAGAGCAGAACACAGAGACATTTGCACACCCATACCCACAGCAGCGTTGTTCACAGTAGCCAAAGGGTAGGAAGAACCCAAGCATCCCTCAGTGGATAGATGGGTCAACACAATTAGGTGTATGCCCACCGTGGAATATTATTCAGTCTTAAAAAGGAAATAATTCTGACACGTGCTATCACATGGGTGAACCTTGAGGACTTGATGGTTAGTGAAATAAACCAGTCACAAAAAAAGGGCAAATACTACGTGATTCCAGTTATATGAAGTATCTGAAGGAGTCAAATTCCTAGAGACAGAAAATGGGATGCAGCGCTTTCTATGGGCTGGGAGGTGGAGGAGAAAAAGAAGTTTCTGTTTGATGGGCATAGAGTTTCAGGTAGTGCAAGATGAAAAGAATTTTTTAATTTATTTGGCTAGACGTCAAATCTAGAAGTCTAGAAAATACCCAGTAGCTACCAGGACCCACTGCAAATTCACCAGTGGCTGCAGCTCTAAAGCCCGACAGGACTGAGTGTTTGGGGAGGAAGTGACACCACTGGGTGAGGAGCATCTCAGGGACATGGACCAGGTCTACCATCTCCTTCCTTGTCTCCAGCCTCCCCAATGCAGAGATGCTCACTAAGCATTTGAGGAATGCATGAGTGAGTGAAAGAATGGCTGCTGCCTCCCTCCACCCCATGACATCCTTCTTTTCTGCTACCTCAGATGCTCACACAGACCCTAAATAATCCTACACATGGCAAAACCCACCATCTCGAACTCTAAATGAGGTTGTGATCCTTCGGGGTCTGACAGGAACTGACCATCTCCTTGGTATAAACATTAGGGCTCAGAAAAGCACCTCGGGTGGGAGGCCCTTAGAGATTGTCCATTTCCCACTCCTTATATGTCCTGAGAGGTCCTGGTCCAGGCTCTGAGGCTGGAGGGAAGCTCCAAGACGGGGTCTGCTACTTGCCTGCTCCCCTCTGGGTGGCACCGGGGGTCTCTGGGCCATGGGGTGTGTGCCAACTTTGTGCAGAGAATGGACAAGCTGTAGCCTGCAGTTCCTCTTCTGTGAATGGCTGAGGTTGTGGTCTCCATCCCAGATTTTCCTGATTCTCTCCACAGCTTCCCCGACCCAACACCCCTTCCTCTTCTCTTTCTAGACACACGACAGATGACCTGAATCTTCCATCTCAGAGATGCTGTTGCAGCTGTTGCCCCTGCTGTGGGCAGGTGAGTGAGCCGAGGGGAGAGGTAGCAGGCAGGGCAGGGGCTGGAGCTGACCCTCGTTTCCCCTTGGGGTCCCTGGCTCAGGAAGAGAGATTCCAGCTACAAGTGCAAGAGTCCATGACGGAACAGGAGGGCCTGTGCCTCTCTGTGCCCTGCACCTTCTCTCGTCCTCGGGAGTACCTGGTCGACTCCGTCTCTGCTCATGGCTGCTGATTCTGGGAGGGGTAAATCCACACCGGGATGCTCCTATGGTCACAAACAACCTAGATTGTGCAGTGTAGGAAGAGACCCAAGGCCAATGCCACCTCCTGGGGACCCCTGGACCTACAACTGCTCCCTGGACATCAGAGACATCAGGAGGAGGGGTATTGGAAAATACTTTTCTCGAGTAGAGAGAGGAAGTACAAAATGGAGTTATAAATCTAACCGGCTCTCCTTGCGTGTGACGGGTAAGGGGCAAGCTCCAGGTCACACCACAGGGAAAGGATATGGGCATCCCAGGCCAGGTCTGGGATGGGAGCCCCCCTCCTGGGAGGGCGTTGGGGTTCAGTGTGTGGGGGTTGGGAGGGAGGAGCTGGACCAAAACCTGAGGCTTCTCTCAGGGCCAAACATGGGAACGAACCTCTCACCTCACCAGCCCTGACTCACATGCCCAAGATCCTCATCCCGGGGACCAAGGAGTCCAGCCGCCCCAAGAACCTGACCTGCTCTGTGCCCTGGGCCTGTGAGTGGGGCACACCTTCCCCTCTTCTCTTACACGTCAGCTGCCCTCACATGCCTGGGACCCAGGATCCACCTCTCCTCAGTGCTCACCCTCACCCCACAGCCCCAGGATCATGGCACCAACCTCACCTGTCAGGTGAAGTTCCCTGCAGCTGGTGTGACTGTGGAAACGACCATCCAGCTCAACGTCACCTGTGAGTGCTGGGCCAGGACCCCTGGGTCCCTGAGGGTGTGAGGGGCAGGAATGCAAGTCTGGGGACACTTGGTTCTTTTGTCCTGGGGGCCTGGCTGAGGAGGGGACCTGGAAGGGTGCCAGTCCTCTCCCTCCTGCATTCTACGACTCCTGGGGTAGGGGGATGCCTACATTTCTCTCACCAAACCCTCTCCAGTGAAAGGGGAAACCCCTCTTCTCATCCTGGGAGCTCAAGAGAACCCAGAAATCCGTATCTTTCTAGGAGATGGCACAGGTAGGAGGGAGCCCCCGCCCATGTGCTAGTGACTCGGGTGGGGTCTCTGGCAGGTCAGGTCAGAACTGGGTGACCTCCATGATGGATGCTGGGGCTGGGCTGGAGGGGCTGCAGTAAGCCATGAGAAGCCCCCTTCAGGCCTCTTCCTTCCATATCCTCCAACTCTGATCTTGCCCAGATGACCAGCAACTTCCTCCCTGTGCATCCTAAATGTTCTCTTTCTCTTCCTCCAGTCACTGAAGGCCTTGGAGGAAGGCATGCATGCAGGCAAGTCCTTTACAATCTCTAGTAATTGGCTAGTCCTGGCAGGAGCAGTTTCAAGGTTAGAAGGCCCTAGATATCAAAACACCAGGAACACATATTTAATGCACGCCTGAACATACTTCTCCTGCTGAGCTCTCTATCTCACCAATGGCACTCTTGTCCCTGGCAACCAACCAGAGATCTAGACTTGTCCCACCCGAGCTCTCCGTCACCTCTTCCTGCTCACATATGTTGCAAAGCCTGTCTGTGCTTCCTCTGAATACAGCTTAATACAACCATTTCTTTTGAGCTGAGCTCCCCTCTTAGTCCATATCCTGCTGCATCCCTCCCATCTCTCCTCCCCAGTACAATAACATTACCTCTATAATTAAATACACTGCTTCCCCACACTGCCAAAAGGTGAGCATCCATACTACTTGGTTGGGCATTTGGGGGAGGGAAACAAGAGTCACCTTCAGGGCTTCGCTCCTCCCACACTGGCCTGCTCACTTGCCTCAAGCAGAGTAAGCTTTTTGCATCTCAGAATCACTGCTCAGCTCTTCCTCATGTGCTTATATCAACCTTCCCTACTCAAGCTCATCCTTTGAGCTCTACTTTTCCACTCATTTATTTAACTCTAACTAGTGTGTTCACCGCTGTGAGGGTTTTGAGCACGTGGTCAGCCATCACCCATGCATTCATCTACTCCTTCAGCAACCATCTTTCACTTGTCGGTTGTTCCGAGAGTTTGGGTAATACCTGTACTTTTACAAATACATGTGTTACAAATGCGAAGTGTTCCTGCTGTAAAGGACTTCCACTTATTGGGGAGGAGGATGAAAATAATGAACAAATAAGTGGCAAAAATGTACAAGTAATAAGTGCTCTTGAGAGAAATGAAATGGGCGAAGGGGAGGGATGGTCCTGGGGTCTGGAGTCTCAGAGAAAACACTTTCCGGAGGTGAAGGAGTGCGGTGTGAGCCCTGAGAGAGGATCACTGAGGGCTCTCTCAACAGACAAAGCAGCAAGTGCTAGGGCTCTGAGGTTGGGGCATCCCTGATGTGTTGGAGAAACAGCAAGTGAGACAGTGTTCCTAAAGCAGACTCTGTGGGGGTGGAGAGTGGGTAATGGGGGGGAGGGAAATGTGGGTAATGGTGAGGAGGAAAGCAGTGTCTGCTTTCCTGGGGTGGAATTTGGGGCATGAGGGACAGGCTGGTGAAAATCTCAAATGTCTGTCAATAAGTGAATAAATAAAAGATTACAGGATATCCACGTAATGGAATACTACTTAGTAATCGACACTCTGAACTAAAGAACCATGCAACTTGATCCATTTCAAAAATAGTATGAGTGAAAGAATCTAAACACAAATGAGTACATTTCTAGGAAATTCTCAAATAGATAAAATTAATTCACCAAGATAGAGAGTATGTCAGTGGTTACCAGGGGTGGACGCGGGGACGATGAGCTGCACATAGGTGTGGGTTGTCTTTTTTGGAGTAGTGGAAACGTCTATCTCTTGATTGTGGGGTCATAACTGGGCTGTATATGTGTGTCAAAATGCATAGAAATGTACGTTTCAAGTGGGTACATTTTATTTTATGTAAATTATAAGGTTCCTTAAAGAAAAACAATGAGAACTCACTAAACCTTCCAGTCCATGAACATGGTATAACTTTCTTGCCTGTGAAATCAGTTGTATTGGAGTTTCCATTATGTGCCACGTTACTGCTTTTTTCATAACCTAGAACTGTTATTGGAGACTCAATTCCTTACATATCAAATCAAAGTGCAAAATCTCTCTCTGTCAGTAAGTTTGAAGGAACAGTTATCTATTTACTACTGTATTTGAAAGGTTTTACAAACAGATGGTGGCAAATGCATTTATGTCACAGGTGTCAAGGATTTCCCAGACGCACATGATACAGAGTGAGATGCAAACCACAAGAGCTGAACCTAAAATTTTAATTGTAGCTGTATCTTGCACTCAAGTTTTGGGAAGTATCATGCCTTGTGAGCCACATGTAACCGTGGGAAGATGTTTTACATGACAGGAAGTGCTCATCCGTATGATGAAGAGCTAACAAAAATTCACTCCAGTCCACAAATCACTGAACGGCAACATTCAGGGAAAAGGAGTTTCCTCTGCACTGGCTCCTAGAACATGTGCTCTCGTTTTTGTTTTACATGAAGATGCTACATGTTTTTTGTTTTGTAGATGCCACAGTAACTTCATGAATCAGCATACTATAAGTAAAAAAGTAAAATCTCATACTCATATTTTAGAAAATTCTCAACATCCTACCAGGACACATAGGAAATTCACCAGTGGCTGCAGCTCTAAAGCCCGATGAGACTGAGTGTCTGGGGAGGAAGTGACGCCACTGGGTGGGGAGCATCTCCGGGGCATGGACCAGGTTGGTCATCTCCCTTCTTGTCTCCAGCCACCCCAACACCAAGATGCTCACGAAGTGTTTGGGGAATGAATGAATGAATGAATGATTGAATGATTGGCTGCTGCCTTCATGTCACCTGGAAACTCTTTCTTTCCTCTGTCCCAGACACTCACAGAGACCCTAAAGAATCCTACACCAGGCAGGACCAACCCCCTGAGCTCTAGATGAGACCAGACCCTCCAAGATCAGGCAAGAGGTGGCCAGCTCCTTGGTGTAGACCACAGTGCTCAGAAAAGCACCCCAGATGGGTGGCCCCTAGAGTCACCGTGTCTCATCCTCAGATGTCCTCAGAGATCCTGGTCCAGGCTCTGGGGCAGGAGGAAACCCCCACATTGGGACAGGATATAGGGTCTGCTCCTCTCTGGGTGGGTCTTGGGTTGTCTGGGTCATGAGGTGTCTGCCTGCTCTGCAAAATAGGGGACAAGCTCGAGCCTGCACTTCCTCTTCTGGGAATGGCCAAGGTCACTGGCTCCTCCTGAGCTTCCTCTAGGTCTCCCAGCAGTGCTGCCCCCAATTGCCTTCTTCTCCTTTCAGACCCAGGACTGACGTCCAGACCTTGCATCTCAGAGATGCTGCCACTGCTGCTGCCTCTGCTTTGGGCTGGTGAGTGGACTGAAGGGAGAGGGGGCAGGTGGGGAGGGGGCTGACTCTGACCCTTGCTTCCCCTCAGGGACCCTGGCTCAGCATGAAAACTACCAGTTGGAAGTGCAGGAATCCGTGACTGTGCAGGAGGGCCTGTGTGTCTCCGTGCCCTGCATCTTCTCCTACCCCCAGGACAAGTGGAATAACTCTGCCCCAGCTCATGGCTACTGGTTCCAGGAAGGGGCAAATGTACAGCAGGATGCTCCTGTGGCCACAAACAACCCAGTTCGTAAGGTGCAAGAGGACACCCAGGGCCGATTCCACCTCCTCGGGGACCCCCGGACCTACAACTGCTCTCTGGACATCAGAGACGCCAAGAGGAGGGACAATGGTAGATATTTTTTCAGGGTGGAGAGAGGAAAGGAAAAATGGAATTACAAATCTATCCATCTCTCTGTGTCTGTGACAGGTAAGAAGCAGGTCCCAGGAATCACCACAGGGGACAGACACAGGGGTCCCAGCGGAGGGATGGGATGCAAGCCGTCTTCGGGGAGGAGATGGGGATGCAGTGTGTTCAGGGCTCAAAGAGAGGAGCTGGGCCACAGCCTGAAGCTTCTCTCAGGACTGCACCTCAAACTCTCACTGCTGATCCCCGTGCCTCCCCTCTTCTTACCAGCCCTGACCTACACGCCCCACATCCTCATCCTGGGGACTCTGGAGTCTGGCCGCCCCAGCAACCTGACCTGTTCTGTGCCCTGGGCCTGTGAGTGGGGCACACTCCCCATCTTCTCCTGGACATCAGCTACCCTCACCTCCCTAGGACCCAGGACCCACCTCTCCTCAGTGCTCACCCTCACCCCACGGCCCCAGGACCATGGCACCAACCTCACCTGTCAGGTGCAGTTCCCTGCAGCTGGTGTGACTATGGAGAGGACCATCCAGCTCAACGTCACCTGTGAGTGCTGGGCCAGGTCTCCTGGTCCCTGAGAGTGTGGGGGGCAGGAAAGCCAGACTGGAAAAACTTGTTCTTTTATCTTTGGGGCCTGGCTGATTAGGGGACCTGGAAGGACGCAAGTCCTGTCCCTCCTGCATTTCTGTGGCTCCTGGGGGTTGAGAGGACACCTACACTTCTCTCATCCCACCCTCCCACTGAAGGGGGAAACACCCTCTTCTCATCTTAGGTCCTCCAGAGAACCCAGAGATGTGTGACTGCCTGAGGGATGTTCCAGGTAGGAAGGAGCCCCCTCCCATGGGACCTTGACTGGGGTGGGGTCTCTGCCACGTTGGGTCAGAGCTGCACTGTCAGAGCTCAGATCCGGGCTGGGGTTGAGATCTGTGGTTGGACTTGAGAAATCCCCATCAGGGTTCCTTCCCCAGTATCCTCCAACTCCAGTCTTGCCAAGAAGACCTGCAACTTCCTCCTTCCCCATCAGAAATGTGCTCTTTATCTTCCTCCAGTCACTGAAGACCTCGGGAGAATTTATTACCAACTTTATTTTTTAGAGCAGTTTTAGGTTCACAGCAAAATAGAGAGGAAGTTAGAGAGTTTCCCTTCTACCCGCTGAAATTTCCCACACATGCACAGCCTCCCCACTATGAACATCTCTCACTAAAGGGTACGTTTGTTACAACCCATGAATCTACATGGACACGTCATTATCACCCAAAGTCCATAGTTGACATTAGGGTTCACTCTTGGTGTACATTCTACGGATTTGGACAAATGTGTAATGACATGTGTCCACCATTATAGTACCATACAGAGTAGTTTCATTGCCCCAAAATTCTCTTTGTGCCCTTTTTTGGCTGTTGAATCCCAGCCCTCCCCTGATTTCTCTCTGGAGCCCAGCTCCCCCTACTTCTTTATTCCCATGGTTTACGGCATCTGGTCCCTTCACTGGACAGTGAATCCCATTGGGCCTTCTCAGCGGTGCCCATCAAACTGTTGACAAGTGATGCCCAGGGACACATCCCTCATCCTGGGTGTTGGGTTCCTGGGAGGCATGGCCAAGCAGTGTATGGAGAGGCATCAGGGTCTGACCTGAAGTTCTGAGAACTCCTCACTCCCACCCCTTTCTGGTGTCATGAAAGATGACCATTGACCTGAGGGATGCAGCCATTGGAGGAGGGCAGAGGAGATTCAGACCTTCTTCCTGGAAGGAAGGAGGCACAAAGACTTCCAGTATCCTATAGAGCTTTGTGTGTGTTTCTCCTTCTTGAAATCCCCTGAGGCCCAGAACTCACAGTCCAGCTGTGGCCAGGTCTGGTAGCTGTTGCAGAAAGACCCTGTGTGGAAAAGAACCTGGGTCTCAGAAGAGATGGAAGTTTCTGGACAGGAGTGTGGGAGCTGGATAAGAGGTGTTGCATGGACGGTGCCCTTCTGGAGAAGGCCGAGGTCCTATGATGGGTGGGAGAAGCTAGGGGTTGAGCCCTGGATGGGAGGGAATGTGGGCCCCTCTCTAAGTGCTGGAGAGGAGGGCACACATGTCTGTTTATAAAGATTGGAGTTCACCTCAAATCTCTCTTGCCCTCAGGGGAACCGGAGACCAGGGCAGGAGTGATTCAAGGGGCCATTGCAGGAGCTGGTGTCACCGCTCTGCTCGCTCTCTGCCTCTGCCTCATCTTCTTCATGTGAGCTGGGTTGGGTGTGAGCCAAGAGTTGGAGCAGAGGAGGGTTGTGTGGGCCCAGAGCAAGGGCGGGGGTGCAGTGATGGTGAGAACCCAGCTGGAACCCTTTGAACCAAGCATGAGTGTGTTCCCAGCCCTGGTTCCAGAAATCCAGGAGCTACATAGGGTGGCTGGTTAAAAAGTCTTGTTATGAAGGCTCCTGGGCTCAGCCCATCCTCAACCTGCCTTAGTCCCTCATGCCAGCCTCAAAAGAGTAGCCTGTGTCAAAGACCCTGCTGTCTCCCACCAGAGTGAAGACCTGCAGGAAGAAAGCAGCCAAGACAGCAGTTGGAGTGGGGGACATCCACCCTGCCACTGCAACAGCTTCCCTGGTGAGTGACGTGGGCATCCTGGAATGCACCTCTCCCTGGGTAGCCCACAGTCATGCTCCATTAGGCATGTCCAGAAAAAAGGTCATCACCCTCCCGCTTGTTTGAAAACGTAGGTTTTATTATTACAGTCATGTGCCATATAACAACGTTTCCGTCCACAGTGAACCACACAAACAATGTTGGTTGCATACCATACAGCCTAGGTGTGTGGTAGGCTATACCACCCAGCTTTGTGTAAGTACGCTCTAGGATGTTCACACAATGATGAAAGCACCTAAAGATGCATTTCTCAGAATGTATCCCAGTCGTTAAGCAATGCATGACTGTATTCGCCTATGTGAGGCCAACAGATCAAGAGACAGTCATTATTCACAGTTCCCAAGAGGACGGGGAAATGCCACACCACACAGGGCCATAGGAGGAAGCACCAGAGTTGGTCAGGAGGCATAGGAAGAAAGGAGAAAATGTGGGCAGGAACTTTGATTGTGGTTTCCATGGGAAAGGCAAGGTGAAGACAAGTAAGTTTAGGACTGGCTAATTTGAATAATTGCAGCAGACTCTGGGGTGCAGGTGCTGTCTCTAGTGTCTGCTACCTGGCCTGCAGTGATTAGGGTGGGAGGATAGTCTGGAGTGTAAGACTTGATCTATGAAGTGGTTGGGGAGAAAGCTTTGGACTTGTTGGTTTGCAATATGAAAGGCAAGCTTGGGGTGGGTCCTTTACCATTTTTAGCAATTGGCTAGCCCCAGCAGGGGCAGTTCCATGGTCAGAAAGACTTAGATGTCAAAAATCAGGAACTCGTGGTTAACGTGCCTCAAAACATACGTATTCTGGGCTCTCCATCTCACCGACGGCACTCCTGTCCTTGGCCCCCAACCACAGACTTGGTCTCGTTCCCCCCAGTTCTCCATCACCTCTTCCTGGTCCTACAGGCTGCAAAGCGTGTCTGTGATTCTGTTGAATACAGCTTAACACAGCCACTGCCTTTGAGCAGAGCTCCCCTCTCAGTCCTTATCCTGCTGCAGCCCTCCCACCTCTCCTCCCCAGCGCATTAGCGTTTCCTCCATAATGAATGCACTGCTTCTCCACACTGCCAAATGACGAGTGCCCAAACAACTTGGTCTGGCATTTGGGGCAGGAAAACTAGAGTCACCTTCACTGCTTCACTCCTCCCACACTGGCTTGCTCACTCACCTCAAGCAGAGCAAGCTTTTTGCATCTCAGAATCATTGCTTGGCTGTCCTCTCTTCTTCACACACTTATATCAACCTGTTCTACTCCTGCTCATCCTTGGAGCTCTGACCTTATGTATTTATTTAACTCTGACTAATGTGGACACAGCTATGAGATTTTTGAGCACATGGTCAGCAATCACCCATACGTTCATCTACTCATTCAGCAACTATCTCCCACTTGTCAATTGTTCTGTGGGATGCAATACCTGTATTTTGAAAAATTCACAATTTACAAATGCAAAGTGTACCTGCTGTCAAGGACTTATCTTTATTGTGGAGGGAATTTAAATAATGAAGAAGTAAGTAGTGAAAATGTACAGGAAATAAGAGCTCCGGAGGGAAATGAAATGGGCAAATGGGGAGGGATGGTCTGGGGTCTGGAGTCTTTGAGAAAACACCTGCAGGAGGTGAAAGAGTGTGATGTGAGCCCTGAGAGAGGATCAATGAGGGCTCTAAACAGACAGAACAGCAAGTGCCAGGGCTCTGAGGTTGGGGCATCCCTGATGTGTGGGAGAAACAGAAAGTGAGACAGTGTTCCTAAAGCAGAGCTCTGTGGGGGTGGGGAGGGAATGAGGATGGAGAGGCATGGAGGCTGCAAATATCACAGGGTTCTGCAGTTCACCATCACTTATGTACTTTGAGAAGAGTGACAATTTTCTAGGTTTGCCTCCGTTACAACTCACACAAAACGTTTCACATCTGAGACCATATGAGTGGAGGTTTTCCCCACAGCAAGTAAATCTCAGTGACATCAGCTGAGCGTGGTACAATTTAACTCAATTGTGATTGGTTGTCACCTGTGCTTCTGATCAACAGGTTGTAAATTGGAGGTTCCACGAACCCCCTCCTTAGGTTCAATCAGTTTGCTAGAGTGGCTCAGAGATTTCAGGAAAACAGTTTACTTGCTGTTTATCAGATTATTGTAAAAGGGTATGAGAATGGATTTGGATGAACAGCCAGATGAAGAGATGCATAAAGCATGTTATATGAGAAGGGGCAAGGAGCTTTCATGCCTTCTCTGGGAGAGGTACTCTGTCAGCACCTCCACGTGTTCACCAACCTGGAAGCTCCCTGAATCTCACACTATTGGGATTTTTATGGAGGCTTCACCATGTAGACGTGAGAGAATATTAACTCCATCTCCAACCTCTCTCCTCTTTGTGGAGGATAAGTGATGGGGCTGTAACTTTCAAGCTTCTAATCATGGCTTGGTCTTTCTGGTGACCAACCCCCATCCACGGGTCATTCAGAGTCACTTCCTTAGAACAAAAGGCACTCCTGTCACCCAGGAAATTCCAAGGGATTTCGGAGCTCTCTGTCAGGAACCAGAGTCAAAGACGAAACATTAAAACAGGAACTGGTGGCTTGCATATATATATATTCTATTATTTCACAGAAATGACCCGGCACTTATTTTAATGAGATCACTCTGGGTGCTGTGTTGAGAAGCTCTGTAGCAAGATAGAGTAAAAGACAGGAGAATAAACAAGGAAGACACTCAGATAATCTATGGAAGAGATGATGCAGACTGTATTAGTTTGCTGGGGCTGCCATAAAAAAATATCCTAGACTGGGTCGCTTAAACTTCAGAGATTTATTTTTTCACAGTTCTGAAGGTTGGACTACAAGATCAAGGTGCCAGCAGGGTTGGTTTCTCCTGAAAACTCTCCTTGGCTTACAGATGGACACCTTCTCACTATGGCTTCACATGGTCTTTTCTCTGTGCACCTACATTCCTAATGTCTCTTCTTCTTCTTATAAGGATATAAGTCATTTTAGGCCTTACCCAAATGTCCCCATTTATAATTAATTACCTTTTTAAAGGTCCTATCTCCAAATAGAGTCACAGTGGGGTTAGAACTTCAACATGTGAATATGAGGAGACACAATTCAGTGGATAAGACAGACTTAGTCCAGGGTAACAATGATGAATCTGGTGTGAAGGACTCAGATTCTGGACACATTTTGAAGGAGGTGCCAACAGGATTTCTTAATGGGATGGTAGAGTACATGTGATCAAAGAGAGCTCACTGCCTCTACTCCATAGGCGTCATAGATGTCAAAGATGAGTCCATAGATCTTCATAGAGGTCAGAGATGACCATAGATGCTATAGATGGCAGTGGATGTCAAACGTGAATCCACAGATACCTGAGATATTCATAGATGTCCCAGATGACTTTATAGAAGTCATAGTTGCCTGTAGACATTATAGATCTCCATAGATGTCAAAGATGACGCCACAGATGTCATAGATTTTCATAGATGTCAAAGATCCATAGACGTACATAGATGTACATAGATATCCATAGATGTCGATTAATGTCCATAGATACCAAAGAGGACTCCAATGTGGCTGCCTTGAGCAACTTAAAGAATTGAGTTGTCAATTCCTGAAATTTCCAACTCTGCAGGAGGAGTATATTTTCAAGAGATGATAAAATGTTGATCTTGTTACTACAAGTTTGAGGTACCTCTAGATGAAAAGCAGTTGGCAAAAGTTTGGAGCCCAGTAGAGTGGTCCAGGTGGGAGACAGAGGTTGGGACTCCTCTACATCAAGGTCTGGTAACTGATGGAACCACAAAGAAGAGAAGGGGTCCACAGACAGAGTTCTGGGAACCACCAGCATTTAGGGTCAAGGAGATAAGGTGAAAACAGCAAGAAGACCACTGAGGAAGAATAAATGACCAGGACGGTGTAAGGTTGGGTCCTGGTGTCCAAGAGGAGATGGAGCTTCAAGGAGGAGAGAGTGCTCATTTGTTCCAAGTGCTAAGAAGTCCAGTATGCTAGGGTCTGAGAAATGACCATTTAAGTTTAGCTAAGTGGTATCACAGCTGATCCTAACAAAAGGAGATCTGGTGGCCTGGAGGAGGCAGATGTCCTGATTGGACTGAGTGTATGAGAGAATTGGAGGAGAGGAAATGGAAAGACACTTGAGAAATGTCACAGTCAATCTAGAGCTGAGAAATGAGTCTGCAGCAGAAAATGGTCGTCCTCCTACATCCCCTGGAATTTCCTGAGTGACAGCACTCTCTTTTGTTGCAATGAGGTGACTCTTGGCGAGATCCTGGATAGAGATTTTCATCCCAGACTCCATTTCCAGTCACTGGAGAGGTACTGGAAAAGTCGTTAATGATTGATCTTGCCTTTGTGGAGAAGCCTCCATGAAAATCCCAAAAGTATGGAGTTCAAGGAGCTTCCAAGTTCGTGAACACATGGAAGTGCTGGGAGGGTGGTGCTCCCAGAAAAGACATGGGAACTCCATGTACCTTGTACCTTGCCCTATGCATCTCTTCCTCTGACTGTTCATCTCTGCTCTTTATCATATCCTTTTATAATAAGCTGGTACACAGTAGGTAAACTGTTTTCCCTAACTCTCTGAGCCACTCTAGCAAATTAATTGAACCCAACGAGGGGGCTGTGGAACCTTCAATTTTCATAGCCAGTTGGTCAAAAGCACAGATGACAACATGGACTTGTGACTGGCGTCTGAAGTGCTGGGGGAGGCAGTCCTGTAGGACTGAGCCCTTAGCCAGTGGGATATGATGCTATCTTTTTATAGCCTCAGATTTTCAACTGTAGGACACCCAACTGGTGTCACAGAGCATTCCTTGTTGTGGGGAATAAAACCCCACATCTCTGGAGTCAGATGAGTTGTGAGTGTGATAGTAGAGAGTGAAGGAGAGACACATAGGAGGAGTAGATTTTCATAAGCACCTTCTTGTGTATCCAGTGCCCGATGCATAGGAGAACTCAGAGAGACCGTGATCAGTATCTGTGTGACCTTGGGAAGTACCTAGCCTCTCTGAGACTTAGCTTCTTGCTCTGTATAATAATAATATTTTCCACGTGAATCTGTGTGAGTGTTCAGAAGAATAGGAAAGCAACCAATAAGTGCTATACTTGTTGGATAATTATATTAATGGGATTTAAGAAATGTTTGATAAAAGGAAGGAAAAATGAATAAACGTTGTGTCAGAGTCAAATTCACTTCACTGACCCTCTCTCTCTTCTCCCTGCCCCGCCCCCATTCCTGTGCTCTGACCACCTTTTTTCCTCTCCACACAGGGTCACCAGCAGGAGCCCAAGTCAGACAGCCCTGCTGACCCCACGTGCTCCGCAGGGACCTCCTCCGCCTTGGAGATGGAGGAGGAGCTGCATTATGCCTCCTCCAGCTTTCACAGGGTGAATCTTCAGGAGAGCACCTAAAGGACCCAGTGAGGAACCAATGGGGGCATCAGGCTCAGCCAGAGCATCCATATCCCCTACAGGAAGCGGGACCCAAAGGCTGATCCTTGGAGACTTTACACCCCCATAGACAATGGGTTTATAAACTGTTGTATGTGAGTTTCCTGCTGTACTGTAACTATATTAGGCTTTGCAATCAGAGAGACCTGGGATCTAATCCATACTCTTTTATTTATCAAGAGTATGACATCAGGGAAGCCACCTTACCCTTCCACATCTTGCTTTCATGATTTGCGAAATGGATGTAAGAAGTCCTACCTCACAGGGTTGCTGTGAGGATTAAATAATAGTACACATGGGAAACACCCTGCAGAAGTCCTGGTACGTTGTGAGAGTTGGGTGCATGCTAGTTCCTTCTCCCTTGAACAGAAAGTTCTCAGTGACATTTCACCCAGTGGCTGGGTGTGCTGTGTCCCAGACACCACATCAGCCACATGTCAGATCACTCTCTTCTCAAAGCCCTCCCGTGGATCCTGCCCTGACTGGGCCTCCAGCATCATCTCTCTATACTCCTGAATCTTCCCTTTCCATCCTGCCTACCTCCTACTAGTGCTTCTATAGGAAAAATCAGATATTAACATTTAGACAATTTCCTAAAACTCACAGATGACCGTAGTTAAAAATACTTCCCTATCTCCTCAGCTCATAAGAATAATTTACAAGCTTCTCAGGTTGACATTCTAATTCAGAGTTAGGAAACTTGTTTTAAAGGGTCTGACAGCAAATATTTTGGGTTTTACAAGCTGTGTGGTCTCTGTTGCAGCTATTCAACTAAGTGCTTTTAGCACAAGAGCAGTCACAGACAACAGTAAATAACATGACTTTGTTCCAACAAAATTTTATTTACAAAGGCGGGCAACCCATGGACTATGGTTTTCTGACATCTATTCTAAGTTGTTCTTCATCTCACCCGGCCTACCTCTCCACTGCCATAGGTAACCCATAAATCCCTCAAGTCTTTCACTAAGTATATGTATTTTGATGAATTCCTCACTGTCTTTGGGCATCCACGTCGTTCCTCTAGGAAGGCCCATCACCATGTCATCATCTGGCTAACACCTTCTTATCCTTTAAAATGAGCTGAGAAATATAGGTCTTGGTCGTAAAGACAAAGGGAAGCAGGAGCTCACATTCTTCCTTCCAGGAAAACCTAATATTTAATTTTAATAAAAATCAGTTTAAACAAAAATAGCCCAAAATTCACAAGCAGCATTCAACCCATCACAGAGGCAAAACATTAGGACATAAGTTCGTAAAGAGACACATATATACAAAAGGGAGATTCTGATGTGTGTAAAAAATGCCTGATCCCTAACTTCCTCGTGCCCTACATCCTCCTACAAAGGAGATGTGAGTCAGACTTCTGTTTATGACAATATCAGGGTGTGTCATATGTTTCAACCATGTGTTGAAAACATTAAAAATTGACAGACATACAATCCAGACAGGATGGTATCGACCCATTTTTCCCTACTGATCCCCTCTATTCACAACTGTAATTCTGTAAATGGTAAAAACTGTAAATGTAAAAAACTGTAAATGGTGCAAGGGACAACTGAAGGAGAATTCTGGAAGGAGGTAAGAAGATGGTGATCTGATTTAGGACCCCAGGACTGGAGGAACAGTACAAGCAGGGCATCTCGGTCCCCCACCCAACAGAGTCAGGACACTCAGACTCACCGTTTCCCAAATCCTGGCTGAGAAAAGGAGGCAGCCAGGCAGGCTCATCCCTCTCCTGGATGGAAGGATAAGCCCTCTGACTATATCAGTTGAGTCCTACACCACCAGCGAGGGGGATCCATTGGAGCCAGAAATAAGTGTCCAGGAGGCAGTTACCTTCCCCTCAGACCTGACACTATCCTCTCCTGCCCAGAGGCACTGGGGCGGGTGGACAGAATGGAAGAAAGGGATCCAGGCACAGTGTCTGATACTCCTGACCCTGACACTCGGTATTCTCCTTTGTCAGATGCGGACTAGCCTCCTCACTTTCATAGTTTTTGTTTACTTTGTTTTGGTGAAGCTGGCATGAAGCAAGCTATTTAAAGTAGCAGTACAGATGTCGGTAAACAGAGAATCTGAGCAAGAACATCCCCTTGCCAAGAGGCTGAGCCAGGAGTCAAATAGACATTGTCCACAGGAAGCACAATGCCTGATAGTGAACAGGAGAGGTGGGAGAAGGAAGAGAGACAGGAGACCAGCACCACCCACTCCTGATTGTCTGTTCCTCCCCTGGCTCCATCCATCCCGACTTCTTTGCCCTCCTGGCCCCAAACTGGGACCATAAGCCACTTCTCAGGCCCATCTGCACAGCTGGGAGCTACCTAAGCTTAAATCAAGTCCCTGTTTCAGCACCACGGACAGCACCAGATCCCCGCAGCCTGGGTCTCCCCAGCGGTCACAGTGCCACCTGGTGGATGGAGCCTCGTGGGCGGCTAAACATTTACCAGCCACCCATGCACAGGGGGAGGAGCTTGGGGAAGGATCTGGTAACACCATAGGTCAATGATGCTGGTCAGGGGTATCCAGGACCTTCCAGTGTGTGCCGCCATGCTCAGATTGAGGGATAGAGAGTTGTCCTGAGGTGAGGATGGTTTAGCCAGGAGTGTCCCCAGTAATTGGATGGAATAACAAAGCCAGTCCGAGGGCATCATTGATTAGAAAGCATTAATCCCTCACTTAGGGGGTCACTATGTTATTATACAGCTGTTGGAAGGCCTTAAGAGAAATAAGCATTCCTTTTAATTTTGTAGCTGTCCCCCTATCCAGCCTGAACACCTGAAGGAATGCTTTCTGTCTTTCTCCATCTGAGCTGATTTTCACTTTCAGTCTGGGAGTTTTTCCCTCTTTCCACGTTTTCTCACATTTCTGTCTGGAGCCTTCTGGTCTCTTGCTAGGTGATCTCAACTACTGCAGGGCTCCCACCCAACTCTGCCCAGACACTTCCTGCAGTTACTAGCCCAGGCTGTCCTGAGCCCCAGCGTCACGAAGCAGCAGGAAGGCTGCGTCCTAATACGGCTGGAAACAGGAACTTCCTGCCCTCCCAAAATTCCCCTAAGGTGTGCCCCTCTGTCAGTTCTGAGCCTGCTCAGGTGTTCCCACTGGGGACTGGCTTTCTCCTCCGTTATGGCCTCTCCAGGATCTGCTACATCAGGCAATCCGAGTCCTCCCCAGGTAACCCCTTATCTGAGTCCTCCAACACCAGAACATTGTTCACCAGCTCATTACCCCCAAAGCCTGCGTTCTTCAGGACTCTGACCTCACTCCTGTTTTTCTTGGCAGGGTTGGGGCCTCAGGAAAGGAGGGATGAGAAAATCTTGAGCCCCTTTGCCCCTCTGGAAAGGGGAAGATCCTGCATACAGGAGCTTGAAAGGAAAGGCCAGACACAGGGACACCACGATCATTGTCTCCCAAACCTCTCTCCCGCATCCGCAACCCACCCCTGCACACTAGGGAAGCACCTTGCTGAGTGGGCCCCACCCCTACACAGAGAAACAAACAAATGAACTTGTTAACCTCTCACTTCTGGGCTCCCAAACTGTTCCCTGTGGTTGTGAGTAGATGGAGGGAGAGGAAGGATATGTACACGTAAGTTTCTTTACCAAAATTAAAGCAACGCTCTATGCAAGAGCTTGCTACCTGTATGTACATTTGGGAAGCCTCTCATTCGGCACGTATCCGTCACCTGCTATGTAAGTTATCATTACTGTGTGCAAAGCAAGTCTACAGTGCTTGTGAGAGAGATGCACATTCTTGCCTCCAAGGACTCACTTTCTATTCTTGGAACTTAAGTACACAGTTAAGGAGACTCGTCGTCTCACCTGCTCTCTGCCCAATTCCAGTCTGTTCTACACAGAGAAGCCAGAGTAAATTCTAAAAACCCAATGCTGTCCCTTTTCTGCTTCTAACTCTCCAGTGGCTCCAAGTTGCTCAAATGGAAATAGCCAAAAACCTTTAAGTTGTCCCAGGTGTTACATGGTCCTCCTTATTTGATCCAGAGGGACCTGTATCTAGTGCCTAGAACAGACTACAAACCAAAAAGCCAACACATGCACAGAAGCACACACAAATTTGTTCATTTATTCTATCAAAGGATAATTTTTTTAAAAGGTAACATCATGGCTTATATAGATATAAAATTAACGTGTGTCAAAGATTTTCTTATTGTGATATAAAAACACATAACATGGGATCTACACTCTTCAGTAACTTTTAAGTGTACCGTGTCATTAACCATAGGCACTGTGTTATGCAGCAGAGCTCTAGAAATTTTTCCTCTTGCATGACTGAAATTTATATCCATTGAATGGAAACTCCCCATTTTATTTAACTCATTAATAGGAAAACCAGGTAGAAATGGAAGAAGCACAAATTTATATGGAGTCAAGGGATGTTGAAATGAATTTGCGAATGCATGTGAAACTGGCTAGGTGGGGGGATTCAAGTGGCTCCACAGCAGACAGAATGTACATGTCTGTGGTCGTGAACTATTTGCATTGCTATTAATTATCCAGAAATTATAACATTGTAAAATAGTTCAAAGGCACTAAAATGCTAGAATCAGACAGCTCCGGAAGGGCGTGCTCTAAAGAATGCATAGTTTTCCATGGAGACAGTCAGTCATCACACTTTGCTTCTTCTAAATTTTCTTGAAATTCATAAAGCAAATATTTTTTGGTCACCTAATGTATGTCAAGCGTTTTTCTAGGGAGAGAAGATTCAGCAGCAAATGGAAGAGACACAAGATCCTTTGTGAAGCTTGCATTTTAATGGTGGGAGAGACTGGCAAAAAATAATTAAGTAGATTATATGTTTATTATATTGACTGGTGATAAGGAGTCTGGAGATAAATGAAACAGGAAATATTATATAGGGGAGAGGGGATGGATCCTACTGTTCAATATGTTGTCCACGGACATTACCATTGAGAAGCTGACATTTGAGAATGCACACATGTGCACACACACAATAGGCATTTACAGAGACACATACACACACAGCTCAGACAAGCAAAGACCACAGACATACATATATACACACATACAGACACACAAACAGACAATTCAAATATACATACAGACACACACCTCAGACATGCACACAAAAACCACAAACACAGACACACACAGATATTCACAAAGACCAAAGAAACACACACACACATCACAGACACACACACAGAAACCAAATGCAGACACATACACAGAACAAAGAAACACACACACGCACCCCATAGATAAACAGACTACAGACACAAACACACAGACACATATACACAGACACACATGCCACAGACACACTCACACAACAGAAACACAAAATGAAGCACCAGCCATTGGCTCACTGGGAAGACTGGGGCCCTGGTTCTCAGACCAACTAGATTCAGTGTCCCAGCAGGAGATGAAGGTCAGGAATGCCCTGTGACTCTGGGCCACTTTCTACCATTTGGGCGACCTTTTCACTGTCTTGACCCACCCGCCCTGTCCACTGCCATCACCATCCACCTGCCGTTGCTGCCCATGCTCCAGCTGACCCTGTGACCTCCCTGTCCTGGCTACCGGACCATGCCTGGAGCAGCATGTGTCCACACTCAGACTGACCACTGGGGAATGGACAGGAAGGTGCGATTGTCATTCGGTCTTCATGAGACATGAAGCCGGGACAGGTGAGAAGGGAAGTGGACTCACCTGAGAGGAGTGGGGAGCAAAGAAGCACAAGGCAAAGAAGAGTGGGCTCTGGGGTGACAGCAGTGTGGGAGGCCCAGATACTAAGTGGCTTCTGTCCCTGGGGCTCCCCCTTGGTCCTGCTGTGAGGATCCCACAGGGGTGCGAGCGGAGTTCATGGAACACACAGGGAGTCCTCAAAGGTGTCTGGAAAGCCCTTCCCCTGCTCCTGGGCTTGTCTCAGCCCCAATGGAACATCCCTTTGGATACTCCAGCTCCTGCCTTGTGACCCCCTCAGAATCCTTACCCATCCACTCTGCCATTTATAACTGGGAGTTCACCTTCTGGCTGCACAGAGTAATCGGGTTTCCTACAAGCCCCTGCCTGTGCTTCCACGATCACACACTGTCCCAACAGGAGCTGGAATGGCCTGGGGTTTCTCTGCCTCCTCAGAGGTTAGAGACATTCTCAGGGACAGAGACAAAGGCTGTCTCATTGTCCCCCTTGACTTCACTCCCCTGAAAGGAGTAGATGCTCCAGATGTGGTTGTCGTGCTCATTCATTCATTAATCACCACTTCCCTCACACGGAGGTAGAGGGACACTTCCCCATTTTTCTCACCTCGAAGCTCCCCCTCTGGCTCCTCGTGAGTCCCACACCTGGCGGGACTATCCCTGTGGGGCATCTAGAAGCTGTGATTGGATGGGCAGTGCCTGCTTTCCTCATGTGTACAGCACTGTGGGAGGCAGAAGCCACGGACAAGGAGCCCAAAGCTCTGGGTTGGGTCCTCTTTTTTGTTGTGCAACCCTTATCAGGACCCCATGTGGAAAGTAGAAATCATAATTCTCCAAGTACCACACCAGCTCCACTAGCATATGGGTATCAAGTTCCTCTTCTGCAGTCAGTCACCTTTCTCACCACAGCCTGGGCTTCCTGCTGGGGCTTCCTCTTGGTCCTGTGACATCAAAGCCCTGTGAATTGTCCCCAAAGATGTTGATGCTGCTGCTGCTGCTCCCTCTGCTGTGGGCAGGTGAGTGAGTTGAGGGGAGAGGAAGTAGGTGGGGCAGGGGGCTCGAGCTGACTTCCATTTCCCCACAGGGTCCCAGGCTCAGGATGGGAGATTCCAGCTGCAAGTGCAGGGGTCTGTGACGGTGCAGGAGGGCTTGTGTGTCCATGTGCCCTGCACTATCTTCCATCCCCAAGCCTATGACAGTAACACTGACCCAGTTTATGGCTACTATTTGGAGAAGGGGCAAGTCCAGACCAGGAAGCTCCTGTGGCCACAGACAACCCAGATCGTGAAGTGCAGGAGGAGACTCAGGGCTAATTCCACCTTCTTGGAGACCCCCAGATCTATGACTGCTCCCTGGACATCAGAGACGCCAGGAGGAGGGACTCTGGACATACTTCTTTAGGGTGGAGAGAGGGTCTTTTCTGAGATATAGTTACAGAGAGAACCAGCTCTCTGTGCATGTGACAGGTAAGGAATGAGGTGAAGGAGAGGATACATGGATGGGTTCTGAGGGGTCCCAGGGCAGCACTGGGAGGGGACCCCCTGCTCTTCATCCTGGGAGGGACCCAGAAGGACACAGCAGGACAGGATGTGGAGGCTGGCTGGGGAGGAGATGGTTGGCCTGAGGTAGAGGTTGCTCTTAGGGTCACGCTTGGGGTCATCACCTCCAGGGCCTGGTTCTATCTCTCTCCTCCTCAGCCTTGACACAGTCACCTGATGTCCACATTCAGGGGACCCTAGAATTTAGCGACACCAAGAACATTACCTGTACTGTGCCATGGGCCTGTAACAGGAGGACACTCTTCACTTTCTCATGGATGGAGGTCTCCCTCACCTCCCTGGGCCCCAAGACTCCCCACACCTCAGTGCTCACTGTCACCCCAGAGCCCCAGGACCACGGCACCAACCTCACCTGTTGAGTGACCTTACCCAGAGTTGGGATGAGCACAGAGAGGAACATTCAGCTCAATGTGTCCTGTGAGTGCCAGGCCGGGACAGCCAGGTCGCTGAGGGCAGTGGGTGTGGGGGAGGGACAGGGGGACTCAAGGCCTGGGGTAGTGGGTGCTGGGTCCTGCAAGCTGGCTCTGGGGAGGAAGGAAAGAGGACACCCAAGTCCACCTCCTCTTACTTCTAAAGTTCTGGGGGAGCAGGGCCAACATCCACCTTCCTGCCACTGAAAAGGGGACAATTATTTCTGTCTGTCCAGATGCTCCCCAGAACTTGACCATCATCCTGTTCCAGAGAGAAGGCACAAGTAGGGTGTAATCTCTCCTCTTTGGGGCTGTGGTGGAAGCAGGGTCTGTCTCCTCCTTTCAGAGCAGAGCTGGGTTTCAGAGCACAGATGGGAGAAATGCTCAGGTCAGGTGTGGGGGCAGCAGAGGTGGGAAACCCCCACTTGCTCATCAACTTGCAAACTGGTCTCACCACACCAATAACCCTGCTCTCAGGGGGTTTGCATGGCCTCTTCCACGTCCAATGGATGTGCTGTCCCCGTGCCAGGGACACATCCTTGCCCCAAAGCCAGGCCCCATTCTCCATAGGATCTGGACCCTGCCTCTTCCTCCAGCCTCCCTGGATCTTGTCAATGCTAGTGTTTAAAATAGTAAGCATGAAGTGTGCCTTAGTCTGCTCAGGCTGCCATTACAAAATACCCTGGACTGTGTGGTTTATACAACAGGAATTTATTTCCCCCAGTTCTGGAAGTTGGAAGTCCAAGACTAGGGTGCCTGCCATTTGGTTCCTGGTAAGGACACTCTTCCTGCCTTGTAGACGACCACCTTCTGGCCGTGTCCTCACAGGGCTGAGAGACAGTTCCCTGGTGTCTCTTCTTATAAGGTCACCAATGTCATCATGGGAGCCCCACTCTCATGACCTCATCTGACCCCGATCACCTCCCAAAGGTCCATGCAGATACCTCCAAATTCCATCACACTGGGGGTTAGTGTTTTGACATAAGGATGAGGTGGAAATGCAGTTCAGTCCCTAGCAAAACTAAGCAAGAAGAAATCAGTATTCAGAACCCTGTGTACCTCCCTCTTGGTTATCGTCCCAAATATGACCTGTGCATATACATTTAAAATCACACATATGTACATATCATACTATACATGCTGCTCTGCATCTTTACTATTATTTTTAATAAGCTTTTCATGTGCAGTAATTTTAGATTTACATAGCACAGGGAATTTCCTTAATCCTTCACCCAGCTTCTCTCGTTGTTAAAATCTCCCATCACCTTGGCACATTTGTCACAACTAAAGAAGTGACATTGGTTCTATTCTGTGAACTAAACTTGCTTTTTTCTCACACTCAGTCTGTCTTGGAGATCCTTCTGTATCAAGTTCGTAGGAAACCTTCTCCATTCTTACTAATGACTCCATGGTTTTCCAATTGGAAGTTCATTATACTGTAAATTACTTAATTGGTCCCCCGTTGGTGGAAAACTATGGTGTTTCCCGTCTTCTGCTCAGACAAATGATACTGCCCTGAATAACTTGTACAAACAGTCCCCACGTGTGCAGGTGTCTGTCAGATAATTTTTTGGAGAAGAAAGTCCTGGATCAAAGGGTGTGTGTGTAATTTCTACAGATGGTGTCAAATCCTACTGCACGGAGGTGCTTCTGTTTGCACGCCCACCTGCAATATGCCCCCTGCCCTGCTGAGCATGTCCTACCTCGCTGACATCCTAAGTAGATTCACTGTCATTTTAAGTTGCAGTTTTATTTTGTGCATTATGTTTAAGAACGATTTGTACTTCTTTGTTGTCTTTTTCTTAGTTATTTGAAGAAGCTCTGTTCATGTGAAGGCCATCAGCTGTGTTTTAGTTGAAATGATTGATTTCCAGTCTATTGATGGCATTTTCACTTAGCAAGTGGTGATTTTGCCAGGCAAAAACATACATTTTTCTTCTGAGTGGCTTTTAGTGGTGTAATGGTGTTGGCTCTGAGTGTTTGGCAAGAACTAATCGTGTCCATCTTTTCTCAAGTCTGGGTTCAGTGGCCTCAAACTGGGTGCTTGAAATTGGCCAAAGTGGGAGTATTTACACCAAGGAAATTGGTAAATGTCACAGGTCAGGACTCCCCCCCACCCCAACCCTAAGTAAGCTGGCAGTTAAACATTTACGAGTAAACCACTGGTTGCATTTGTCAATATTTTCCTTCCTGCCTCTGACTTTGCCCCCTTTCTAATCTGGTTTTTTAAATCTCCTGTAATTTCTTCTGCTGGCCTCATATACACACACTTCCCAACACACTCATTCTCTTAAACCTCACAGCACAAGTTATTTTCCCATGAGCATACAGAGTCATTACACACCTCGGCTGCAGTTGCAACGTTTTTTTATTGAGATCATATTGGCTTGTAACATTGTGTAAATTTAACGTGGGCATTAGTATTTATCAGTTTCTGTGTAGACCTCACCATGTTCACCACCAGCAGTCTAGTTTGTATCCATTGTTATACATATGTGCCCCTTTACCCCTTTTTCCCTCCACCAACTCCTTTCCCCTCTGCTAACCACTGATCTGTTCTCCTGTCCATGTGCTTGTTTATCTTCCATATATGAGTGAAATCATACAGTGTTTGTCTTTCTGTGTCTGGCTTATTTCACTTAACATAATACCCTCAAGGTCCACCCACGTTGTCACAAATGGCAAGATTTTGTCTTTGGTGCTCTGTGTTAGGTGCATATATATTCATAAGTGTTATTTCCTCTCGGCAGAATGTCCCTTTTATCATTATATACCGCCCCTCTTTGTCTCTCATTCTCTTTTTCACCTTGAAGTCTGCTTTCTCTGATGCAAATATGGCAACACCTGCTGTCTTTGGCTTGCCATCTGCTTGGGGTATCATGTTCCATCCCTTCACTCCGAGCCTGTGTTTGTCTTTAGAGCTGAGATGTGTTTCCTGCAGGCAGCATATTGTTAGCTGTTGTTTTTTTAACCCATCGGTCTACTCTGTGTCTTTTGATTGGAGAATTCGATCCATTTACACTTAGAGTGATTATTGATCTGTCAGGGCTCAATACTGCAGGCGCTCTCAATACTCGCCTCCCCAAGACCCTCCTGCGCCGTCACTGACTCCCGTAGTTGCAGCTGGAATATTCCACTCTGAGCCCCAGAACCTGCAGGGAATCGATGGTCAGACAGAGTCCCCACCCCACCGGTCCCCTCTGCCCTTGGCTCACTCACCTGCCCACAGCAGGGGCAGCAGCAGCATCTCTGAGATGGATGGTTCTGTGTGTGAAAAGAGAAATGGAAAGTGAGTGGGAGGGGATGTTTTGGGGACAGTGAGGAGCAACGCCAGCTGCAGAGCTCATCAAGCGGCTCAGGGTGGCCACCTCCTCCCCAAAAGAGGAGGAGGAAGAGGAGAGGTGTTGGAGGAGTTCAGGCTCAGACTTCCTTGGACCTGGAGCTGAAGGTTGAAGAACCAGCTGACGCAGAGCCTCAGGGGCTGCAGCTGGAGCTACAGGGGACTCCCCGTCTGCTCACACCAACGTCTTTGGCTCTGGTCCTGCTCTCTGGACGTATAAACTTAGTTTCAAGACAACCTTGCTCACCTTCCACCCTCTGTGCACCTGTGCCATCCTCCAGGCACTTCCTCACTCCCTCCTCGGTCTCCCACAGCCCCGTCCTCCCCACAGGTCAGCCCTCACCACACCGGGCTGTGACTGTGTCTCTTGTTCCCACTCCTGACCCCAGCTGGTGCTCCTCCAGGGTCGGTCTCACCTCAGCCCAGCCCCCTGGGACACTCCACTCAACAGAAGGGAGACAGGCACCCAGGGTGCCAGAGCAGCAACAGGCTCAGCCAACAAGGGGACCAGCCCCAGCAGAGGCCCGTGGAGTCTGTCCTGTGCTGGGGAGAGGAGAGGAGAGGAAGTGTGGCCGGGATGAAGTAAGAGCCTGCAGAGTCCAGAGCTGGTGCACGGAGGAGCAGCAGAGCTTCCTCCAGTTGCCAAACCTTTCCCTTCCCTTTTCTCCTCCCATCCTCAGAGAGTTCCATCCTGCAGACTGACCACTGGCCACTGCGTGGACTGTGTCCCCTGTGGGCCAGACCAGGCTGCCTGGAGCACTTCACTTGCATGAACAGACTGAATCTTCTTGGTGACCCCCTGCATTAATCCGCTCAGGTTGCCGTAACAGAACACCACTGACTGGGTGACTGAAACAACAGACATTCGTTCTCGCGCAGTTCTGGAGGCTGCAGGGCCGAGAGCAAGGACTCGGCAGGTCCGCTTTCTCCTGAGGCCTCTCTCCTCGGCTTCGGGTGACGCCTTCTCCTCCCTGTGTCTCTACACTGTCTTCCCTCTCTGCGTGTCTGTGTCCTAACCTCCTCTTCTAACAAGGACACCAGTCCTGCTGGATTATGGCCCAGAGTAACGATCTCATTTAACTTAATTACCTCTCCCCCATCTCCAAAGACAGGCAAGTGCCGAGGTCCTGGGGATTAGGGCCTCACATATGAAGTTTGAGGGTGACGCAGTTCAGGACATAACACCCCGTGTGCATTGGCACCTCACTATGCACAGTGCTTAAGCCCCTTCCCAAAGCAGCACAGCGGGCACGAGGGAGCCACACTCAAGCCCGGGGCCATCTGGATGCAGAGCCCCCACCCCGACCCCCTCGTTGGAGGCCTCAGATGAGTAAGCCGCAGGGCAGTGCTGACCACCAGGAGCTTCTTGCTGAGGGTGGAACTCAGAATGGCCACTGAGGAATGGGCAGGGCCAGACATGTCTGCAGAAAACATCGAGCTTTTTTCTCGTATTGGATTCTCCCACAGACGAGAGCTGAGAATTGTGATCCCTCCATGTGACAGATGAGGAAACTGAGGCTTGGAGGGGAGAAGGGCCATAACCCCTGATTCCAAAGCTGAGGCTTCCTCCCAGCGCCACGCTGTGCTGTCATCTTGCTCCAAATGCCCGGCTCTCAGGTCTGACTTGTGCATTCAACACCAGGTGTGCCTGAAGCAGGGGGCTGTGAGCAGGTCAGGAAGCCCCAGGACCATGTGTAGGGGTTATATCCTGCGACACCCCCAGAATCCTGGCCCCGTCCACTCTGTCATTTATACCTGGGAGCTCACCTTCTGGCTGCACAGAGCAATCGGGCGTCCTACAAGCCCCTGCCTGCACTTCCACCATCACACACTGTCCCAACAGGAGCTGGAAGGGCCTGGGGTTGCTCTGCCTCCTCAGGTGTTAGAGACATTCTCAAGGACAGAGAGAAAGTCTGTCACATTGTCCCATTGACTCCAAGATGTGGTTGTCGTGCTCAATCATTCATTAATCATCGCTTCCTTTACCTGGGGGTGGGGGGAGCCTTTCCATCTTTCACTCATTGAGTTTCACCCACTGGCCCCTCCTGAGTCCCACACCTGGTGGAACTGACCCTCCGGGGCATCTAGAACCTGTGATTGGCCAGGCAGTCCCTGCTTTCCCGGTGTGGACAGCAGAGGGGAGGGACAGGCTGGTGAAAGTCTCAAATGTCTATCAATAGGAGAATAAATGAAAGATTACAGAATATCCACATAATAAAATGCTACTTAGTAATCAGACATTGTGAGCTACAGAAACATGCAACTTCATCCATTTCAAAAATCCCATGCTGAGTGAGAGAATCTAGAGACAAATGAGTGCATTTCTAGGAAATTCTCAAATAGACAAAATTAATTCATCCAGACAGAGAGTATGTCAGTGGTTGCCTGGGGTGGAGGTGGATGTGGAGGTGATGAGCTGCGATAGTTGTGGGTTATCCTTTCGGGGTGGTGGAGACGTTCTGTCTCCTGATTGTGGAGTCATAACTGGGTTGTATACATTTGTCAAAATCCATAAACATGTCATTTTCAAGTCGGTACATTTTGTATTATGTAAATTATAAAGTTTGTTAAAGAAAAACAATGAGAAGTCACAGAACCTTCCAGTCCATGAGCATGATGTAAGTTCCTTGACTGTGAAAGCAATTGTATCGGGGTTTCCACTTTCTGCCACATTCTTACTCTTTTTAACAACCTAAAACTGGTATTATTTTACTTAGTGGAGACTCAATTCCACATAGATCAAATGATGGTGCAAAATCTCTCTCTGAGAGGAAAGTCGAAGGAACAGTTCTCTAGACCCAACTGTATTTAAAAGATAATACGAATGTATGGCGGCAAATGCGATTATGTCGCAGATGTCAAGGATTTGCCAGACCCGCAAGACACAGAGTGAGACGCAAAACCACGTGACCTGTACCCAAAATTTTACTTGTGGCTGTAGGTTCCACTCGTGTTTGCTGGAAATATTACACCCTGTGAGACACTTGCAACTGTGAGAAGAAGTTGGTTTTCACGACCGGACATGCTCATCTCTACGGCAAGGATCTAAGAAAATTCTCTCCAGTCCACACAACACTGAACAGCAGCATTCAGGGAAAAGAAGTTCCTGTGCACTGGCTCCTAGGACATGTGCTCTCCCTGAAGTTTTCCATGAAGATGCTACATGGTTATAATTTTCAAGATGCCGTTGCAATTTCAAGAATCCACATACAGTAAGCAAAAACAAAAAAATTTTCCATACTCCTATTGTTAGAAAATAACCAACATCCTACCAGGACACACAGCAGACTCCCCAGTGGCTGCGGCTCTAAAGCCCAACAGGACTGAGTGTTTGGGGAGGAAGTGACTCCACTGGGTGGGAGCATCTCGCAGGCATGGACCAGGTTGGTCATCTCCCTTCTTTCCTCCAACCTCCGCAACAGAGGGATGCTCACTAAGTGTTTGGGGAATGAATGAATGAATGAATGAATGAATGGCTGCCACCTTCACCTCACTTAGCGCTTCCTTTTTTTCCTCTGCCCCAGATGCTCACACAGACCCTAAAGAATCCTACACCCAGGCAGGACTCACATCCAGGCTCTAGATGAGTCTAGACTCTCCTGGGTGAGGCAGGAGCTGACCAGCTCCCTGGTGTAGACAACGATACTCAGAAAAGCACCTTTTCTGGGCGATGGCCAAAAAAGACAGGAGGCTTTTGGAGACTCACCTTGTCCCATTCCTCAGCTGTCCTCAGAGGTCAGTCCAGTCTCAGGTACTGAGGAAAAGCCCCAAAATGGGGGCACAACATGGGGTCTGCTCCTTCTTTTGCTCCTCTCTGGGGGGAATCTCAGGCTGTCTGGGCCATGGGGTGCCCGCCGGCTCTGTGCAGACGGGGGATGACTTTCCGCCTACAGTTCCTGTTTTGTAAACGTCTGAGGTCACCTGCTCCCCCCAGCTTCCCGTAGTTCTCCCCGCAGGCTCTCCTCCCACTCACCTTCCGCTTCTCTTTCCAGACTCAGGAAGGACGTCTGGAACCCTCTGTCTGAGAGATGCTGCCGCTGCTGCTTCCCCTGCTGTGGGCAGGTGAGTGGGCTAAGGGGAGAGGGGACGGGCAGGGCGGGGGCTGTGGCTGATCCTCATTTCCCTTCAGGGTCCCTGGGTCACTATGACAGATCCCTGTTGGAAGTGCCGGAGTCTGTGACAGTGCAGGAGGGCCTGTGCGTCACTGTGCCCTGCAGCTTCTCCCGTCTTCGGAGGTACTGGATTCACGGTACCCCAACACACGGCTCATGGTTCCGAAAAGGGGCAAATCCACACCAGGATGCTGCTGTGGCCACAAACGACCCAGATCGTAAAGTGCAGGAGGAGACCCAGGGCCGATTCCACCTCCTCGGGAGTCCACAGTGGTACACCTGCTCCCTAGACATCACAGACGCACAGAAAAAGGACGAGGGAATGTACTTCTTTAGAGCAGACAGAGTATTTCATAGACCATATGATTACAGAGAAAATCAGCTCTCTGTGCATGTGACAGGTAGGTAGGCAATGTGGTCAAGGAGAGGACACATGAATGGGTCTGAGGGCCCCCAGGGCAGGGCCAGGAGGGGAGTTTCTGCTCCTCATCCAGGGAGGGACCCAGGGGGACCCAGGTGGACAGGATACTGAGTCTGGCTGTGGACGACACAGTTGGCCTGAGGCAGAGGTTGCTTTTTGGGTCACACTTGGGGTCCCCACCTCCTGGGCCTGGTCTCTGTCTCTCTCCTCCTCAGATCTGGCAGAGACACCTGACATCCACACCCAGGGGACCCTAGAATCTGGCCAACCCAACAACATTACTTGTACTGCACCATGGGCCTGCGAGAGGGGGACGCCCCCCACCTTCTCTTGGATTGGAGTCGCCCTCACCTCCCTGGGCCCCAAGACTCCCAACACATCTGTGCTCACCCTTACTCTGGGGCCCCAGGACCATGGCAGCAACCTCACCTGTCGAGTGACCTTACCCGGAGCTGGTGTGAGCGCAGAGAGAACCATCCAGCTCAACGTGTCCTGTGAGTGTCAGGCCAGGATGGCCGGGTTCCTGAGGGCAGTGGGTGTGGGGGAGAGGGAGGCAGGGCCCAGGATAGTGGGTGCTGGGTCCTGCAACCTGGCTCTGGGGAGGAAGGAAAGAGGGCGCGTGACTCCACCCGCTCTTATTTCTAAAGTTCTTGGGGAAAAGGGCCAACACCCACCTTCCTACCACTGAAAAGGGAACAATTACGTCTGTCCAGACGCGCCACAGAACCTGACCATCAGCGTGTTCCGGAAAGAAGGCACAGGTAGGGTGTAACCTCCCCTCTCTGGGGCTGTGGTGGAAGCGGGGTCTGTCTCCTCCCTTCAGAGCAAGGCTGGGGTTCAGAGCTCAGATGGGAGAAAGGCTCAGGACAAGTTTGGGGACAGTAGAGATGAGAAGCCCCCATTCGATCGTCAGCTTACAAACTGGTCTACTCCCACCACTGGCCCTGCTCTCAGGGGGTTTGCATGGCCTCTTCCATGTCCAACGGATGTGCTGTCCCCATGCCAGGGACACATTCTCATCCCAAATCTAGCCCTCATTCTCCTTAGGATCTGGACCCTCCCTCCTCCTCCAGCCTCCTGGGATCATTTTAATGCTAGTGTTCAAAATAGGAAGCATAAAATGTGCCTCAGTCTGCTCGGGCCGCCATAACCAAATACTCCAGGCTGGGCGGCTTAAACAACAGGAATTTATTTCTCACAGTTCTGGAGGCTGGAAGTCCAAGATCAAGGTGTCAGCCATTAGGTTCCTGGTGAGGGCTCTCTTCCTGCCTTGTAGATGGCCGCCTTCTGGCTGTGTCCTCACAGGGCTGAGAGAGCCAGCTCCCTGGTGTCTCTTCTTATAGGGGCACCAATGTCATCATGATAGCCCATGACCTCATCTGACCCCAATCACCTCCCAAGGACCCATCCAGATACCTCCAAATTCCATCACACTTGGGGTTTGGGCTTCGACCTACAAATTATGGGGGGATACATTTCAGTCCCTAGCCAAATTTAGTAAGAATAAAACAGTATTCAGAACACTGTATACTTCCCTCTTGGTTATCTTCCCAGATATAAGCTATGCGTGTACATTTGAACACACGCACACACATGTACACATCATGCTGTACACACTGCACTGCATCTTTATTATTACTTTTAATAAACTTTTCATGTGGAGTAATTTTAGATTTATGTGGTCCAGAGAGTGTCCATAATCCCTCACTCAGGTTCCCTCATCATTAGAATCTCACATCACCTTGGCACATTTGCACTAAGGAAGTGACATTGGGATTTCTGTGAACTAAATTCATCTTTTCCTCAAACTTTAGTCTATCTTGGAGATCCTTCTGTATCAGAACAGAGGAAACCGTCTTCATTCTTATTGGTGACTCCATGGTTTTCCAATTGGAAGAATATTATACTACCAAGTACTTAATTGGTTCCCCATTCGTGGAAAACTATGGTGTTTCTAGTCTTCTGCACAGACAAATATTGCTGCTATGAATAACTTGTACAAATATTCCTCGTGTGTGTGTGTGAGTGTCTGTCAGATAATTTTCTAGAGAAGAAAGTCCTGGATCAAAGGATGTGTGTGTAATTTCTGCAGATGTTGCCAATCCCACTGCATGGAGGTGCTTCTGCTTCTCCTCCCGCCTGCAATGTGCCCCCTTCCCGCTGAGCATGTCCGTCCTCACTGATCCTAAGTGGACTAACGGTCATGTTAAGTTGCAGTGTCATTTTGTGACTAGGTTGAATATCTTCCATTATGTTTAAGAATTGTTTGTATTTCTTTGTGGACTTTTTCTTAATGGTTTGAAGAGGCTCTTTTCATATTACAGACATCAGCTCTGTGTTAGTGGAAAGGATTGATTTCCAGTCTATTGATGGCCTTTTGACTTAGCATATGGAGATTTTTCCAGGCAGAAACATGCATTTTTCTTCTGAGTTGCACTTATTGGTGTACTCGCTGCTGGTTCTGACTGGTTGGCAACAGCCAACTGTATCCATCTTTGCCCAACTCTACGTTCAGTTCAAATTGGTGCTTGGTATTGACCAAGATGGGAGTATTCACCAAGGAAATTGGCAAATAGTGTAGATCAGGACTCCTGCCTCCCCCCACCATGAATGAGCTGGTTGTTAAACATTTACTAGTAAACCACTGGTTGCATTTATCAATGTTTTCTTTTGCGCCTCTGACTTTCCCCACTCTAATATTGATTTTTAAATCTCCCATAATTTCTTCCAGCAGCCTCATATACAAACACTCCCAAACATGTCCATTCACTCAAACCTCACAGAACTATTTCCTTTTCCCCGAGCATGCAGGTCGCTTCACACCTCCGCTGTATTTGCACGTCTTGTACCTTCCTCCACAAGGTCCTTCCATCAGCACCATCCTCAAGTCAGCTCCCACCCACTCTGGGGCTCTCTTAAACGTCTTCTCCTCCAGGAAGCCTTCCGTGTCCTGACAGTCTCAGTGCATTCCCCTCCTCAGTGCTCCCTCAGCCCAATTTGTCCCCATCACAAGACATATTGTCATATTGCTCTGTGAGTACTTGGTTTTGGGTATCTCACCAATGAGACTATGAGCTCTCAGACACAGCTAAACTAGACCGGTCTTAGTGAAGCGTCATTGAAAGACAAAATGGCAAGGCTCATAGAGGCAAATCTGGAATCTGTGTTGGCACAGATGGCCAAGACAGGAGGCGTGGGGACCAAGGCGGTTCAGGAGAATGCACAAGGGCCAGTTGGAAAGGCTGCAGTGCCTGCTCCTAGCCCTGTCCCCTTGGGGCTGAGCCAAGACAGTATGAGCTCATCACGATGTGGAAGAGAAGAAACAGATCTACATGATGAAAGGAAAAGAGAGAGAGAGAGACAGAGAGAGAAACAGAGAGAGAGCCCCTAATGAGGGTCTGGGCTCAGCGTTCTCTCTGTCTTGCCAGGACCTGAAGCTCTGGGCAACGGCTCATCTCTTCCAGTGAAGGAGGGCCAGTCCCTGCGCCTGGTCTGTGTTGCCGACAGCAACCCTCCTGCCATGTTGAGCTGGACCCGGGGGAGTCTTCCCCTGAGCCCCTCCGCACCCTCAAACCCTGGGGTCCTGGAGCTGCCCCGGGTGGTCTTAGAGGACGGAGGAGAATTCACCTGCCAAGCTCAGCACCCTGGGGCCTCCTACCACAGCTCTGTGAACCTGGTTGTTCAGGGTGAGTACAGCAGGACACCTGCATTCTAGGTGGGGCCGTGAGCAGCCTCAGGTGTGGACTTTAGGGAACTCATCCCTCCATCTTTCTCACCCTTTTCTCCCACAGGTATCTCCTGCTCCTGCCCCCACATCTCTGGGGAGCAGTGGGGCACCTGGTCTCTAGTCCTCACACTGCTCAGGGGGGCCCTAATGGGGGCTGGCTTCCTTCTCACCTATGGCCTCACCTGGATCTACTACACTAGGTGAGAAATCCTTCTCAAGGTGTCCTACACCTTGGGGACACCTTGGGTGGCTTCACCCATCTTGTCCTCTCCACAGCATCAGTCTCTCATTGCAGAACTGTGTTTCCCCTACAGGTTCAGAGGTTCCCAAGGGGATAGGGGCTTCAAGGTGTGACTGAGGCCCCTTCCTCCAGGTGGTGCTGAGGTCTGGGCTCCAGAACCCTGACAGGTGGATGAGGATCCATCAGACCACTGTTTCCCAAGACCTTCAATGGCACAGCTCTGAGGAGCCAGGAGGGGCTGCGTGACGTGGCCCTGCCTCCTCTCCAGAAAGGACCCTTCACCTCTGGTCCCCAGCACTCTTCCTGATGGTTCCACACAAAGGGCTGGAGGGCATGTGAGGAGATAGGTGTTTTCTATTATGAATTTGAATTATGCTTCATGTAATATGTTGCTTCTTCATGTTCAACTTAATATGATTTTGAGAAGCCAGTAACTCAATCCCATGATATATTGTTATAAACCCCAGAATATACATATATTTTTTTCTGGTGGTAGTGCTCCTTTGTTCAGAGAATAGCATGGGCACAGGGCCCACAGGACCACAGGGCAGCATGGGGACAGAACCCAGGGGCAGGACTTTATTAATAGATCTTGGTCTTACACTATTGGATAGGGAACTATTCCCAGCCAGACATTTTAAAACATACTCAGGCAAAGTTGATATAACTTCTTGATAAAAAAGTCAGCTCAAGCATTCCAACCTTTGTGATCCTATCAACACACTTTTACATTTCATCAATTCAGTTGTAACCTGAGTCAGGGTCTTAAGGCTAGTCATTATTTTTTCGGTTGTCTTTTTCCTTTTTAATTTGGCCTTTTCATAGGTACCAATAAAAATTATGATGAGAACTCTCACAAATCTTTTCCCCCAATTTAGAAGTTTTCCCAATTTAAATGATCGATTGTCTGGCCACACTGACAAGTAGGATCTTAACAGTGACTCAACCAATAAGCTTAACCAGGAATTCAAGAGGCATCCACAAAAGAGATCCAGAAAGTGCACTCCCAAAAATAGTCTAAGAAAGTAAAGGCCTTCCTTGCACAGCAAGCAACAAAGGTTCAGATAGCAAAGGCCCCTTAGGAAAGCAATTGGGACCCCTTATCACCAACTCCCCTGAGAGCTGACACAGCCGGACAAAGAGTATGTCCCGGAGCCCCAGTCAACGCGACTAGCCACCAAGATGCATGCCGGTACATGCATCCTCCAGAGGGCAGAGACCAGAACGGTCACAAAGCCAACCTCTCAAGACATAGAACAAGACAAAAAGCCCAGACAACCGGCTGTAGAGAGATTCCTGTGTCTCATGACAAACAACAAAAAAGACAGAGACAAGGAAAAATACTATCACTAGGAGGAAAAGGGTCTACAACCAGTGAGTACTCAAATCCTAGAGTCGCTGAATCCAAGAAGCTGGCCTCACCAAAATTTTCTCCTGCTAATCTAAATTTAGAAAAGCAAAAAAACTCACCACTCTTTCTTCCATTGGATCCTGCAGGCAGAGATCTGGGGGACTGACGTGGTAAGAACTCCTACCTGTTTCCAGTTCTCGTCAGGGATCCGGGATCTCTTGGCTGCAGCAGTCCAGCAGCGCTCATTGTCCAGCCAGTGAAATTTTATCCCATCCAAGTCACAAAACTGTAGGGGAGGAAGACATTTCCTCCATCCACTCTGGGTCTTTCTTGGCTGGACAACGAATTAAAATTCAAATGAGACAGAATAACAGGAGAAAATTAAACAAAGCTTTATAACATGTATACATGGGAGAGACCCAGAAAAACTGATTAACTCCAGAATATATTATTTTTTTAAACAGTCATTTTAAAGAGAATTTTTCAATGCAACAAATGAGCTATTTTATATTGTTCCACAAATTAACCATTTCAATAACTCTTCACTCTTTGTATTCATTCCAGCATCTCTATTGTATCATCTCTTCTGCCTGAAGATCTTTCATGCATTTCTTGTAGCCCAGGTGTGCTGGGGATGAATTCTCTCGGCTGTCATTGGTCTGGACAAATGTTCATTTACATGAGTTTCGAACGATATGTTTATTGGGTGAGGAATTCTAGGCTGACATATTTCCTCTTCCAGTTCTTCAAATTCTTCAGCTTGCTTAGATTCTTAAGAGAATTCTCTTGTACTTTTCGTCTTTGTTTATGGTTTGTCTTTTTCTCTTTTCTTTGGCTCGTTTGAATAGTCTCTCTTTTTCACTGGGTTTAAATGATTTGACTAACGTGGGCCTTGGTTTGGTAGGTGTGTCTGTGTGTCTGTGTGTGTGTGTCTGTGTGCGTGTGCGTGCATGCGTGTATTCCCACAGCTCCGCTTAGGCCCTCTCTTCCTCCTTGGTGAAGCGTCCACCCCCGGCGCCAACTCTGCTGCCTTCTCCACCACCTTCTGCCCACCCAGCCCTGCACATCTCTCCTGCTCTGGACAATGGCACCTCCATCCCCCTGTTAGTCCCCACTGGGAGTCACTCTAGCCACCTCCCCCCCTCACCCTCCACACCTCCCTTCAAATTTCACTTCCAGAAAATGCCCGAAATCTCTTCTTTCCTCCATCACCAAGGCTGCTGTCTCCATGAAATTTGATTCTCCTTTCCTGAACATCACAATAGTTTCCTCTCTGGCCTCTTGTCCTCCAGTCTCTCCCTTCCCGCTCTTCCCTACGCTGGCCACAAAGGGATCGTGTTGATATCTATAAGACCCTGCCCCTTTCCTGCTCGAAAACCTTCCATGGCTCCCTGTTGCCCTGGATACATTTCAAACTTGTCTGTCTTCCCCTACTGCTTGAGCTAGTTGAGGGTCAGGACTGATTCAAATCTGTCTTATTGTATGTTAGTTTGTGAATGAGTTAATGAATGAATGCATGAAGTGAGTGAAAGTGTGTGTTACTTTTCCTGCCTCATCTGGACCCTATTCTGCCTCTGGCGCCCATATAGGCCGTCCTGAGACCCAGCTCTTGTGGGCCACTTCCAGGCGGGTCCCAAGACCTTGGCTCTCTGGTAGCTGGCCAGGTCGGACCTGCTTCTCCAGTGCAGACAACTCTGTGTGAGCCCAAAAGACAGGACTTGGGGGCTGACGTCCTTCTTTGCTGCCTTACTTGGGCAAGCCCCTTGCCTCCTGCAATATTGCAATTTATAAGAAATATGTATTTTGTCATTCAGGTGACCAATATATATTTCTCTTATATATGTGGACTCCATCCACAGTTCCCGGCTCACAGCTCCCAAAAACCTTTGGAATTTCTAGTTTGTGCTAATTAAGGTGACTTTTGGATCCTAGCCAATGGTGGGGGCTGATGCCAGGGGGACCAGCCATGTTATCAGAGGATTGGAACTTGGTAGCACCCCCTGATTTCCAGGGAGGCTAGAAGGTTTGAGGTTGAATCAAGGCCAATGACTCGGTCAATCATGACTACATAATGAAGCCTCCATGAAAGCCCACAAGGACAGCTGGGCAGTCTTTTTCAGAGAGCTTGCGGGTTGGTGAACGTGTCAGGGTTCTTGGAGGGTGACACACCCAGAGAGGGCATGGAAGCTCTGTGCCCCTCCCTTCATACCTTGCCCTAGACAGCTCTTCCCTCTGGATGCTCATCTGTATCCTTGATTATATCCTTTAATAAACTGGCAAACCTGAGCAAGTGTTTCCCTGAGTTCTGTGTGTCATTCTAACAAATAAATCAAACAAAAGGAGGAGGCCATGTGAACCCCCAGTTTGTAGCTGGTTGATCAGAAGTACAGGTAACAACCTGGACTTATTGCTGGTCTGAAGTGGAGAGTGGTCTTGTGGGACTGAGCCCTTTACCTGTGGAACCTGATTCTATCTCTGGGTAGACAGTGTCAGAGTTGAGTTGAACTCTCGGATGTCCTGGTGGCATCCAAGACCTGCTTGTTGGTGTGCAGAAGCCTCCACACACTCACGTTGGAACTGGGTCCAGGCACCACTCTGCAGATGGGTATGAATGACTGGAGATTGTGAAAGCTGTCCAGACTGGAGATATTAAAACGGACAGCCAGTGTAAGATGATGACAATCAACAAGGTAAAGAAAAACAAGAGGGATGCTGAGAGGATGGGGAGTCCTCAGTAAATTAAACATAGATTTACCATATTACCTGGCAATTCCACTTATGCACATCCATCCAGAAGAATTGAGAACAGGGACTCAGATACTTGCACATCCACGCTCACAGCAGCATTGATCACAACAGTTAAAAGGGGGAAAAAACCCAAATGTCCCTCATCAGATGGATAGATAAACACAACGTGGTGTATACCTACCGTGGAATGTTATTCGGCCTTAACATGGAGAGAATTCTGACACACGCTACCACATGGATGAAGCTTGAGGACACGATGTGAGTGAAATAAGACAGTCACAGAAAAGACAAACACTTTATGATGCCACTTACATGAAAGATCTAAAGTAGGAGAAAATTCCTAGAGACAGAAAATGGGACAGTGTTTGCTAGGGGCTGGGGGATGGAGAGAAATGGGACATTTTTGTTTAATGGGAATAGAGTTTCAAGTTGTGTAACTTGAAGAGAGTTTTCTTTTTATTTTTGGTCTACAAGGAAAAAAATTCCAAACTAGTATTTTAGAAAATACCCACTATGCTTTCAGGTCACACGGCAAACTCACCAGTGGCTGCAGCTCTGAAGCCCAACAGGACTGAGTGTTTGGGGAGGAAGTGACTCCACTGTGGGGGGAGCATCTCATGGGCTTGGACCAGGTCAGTCATCTCCCTTCTTTTCTCCAACCTCCCCAACACAGAGATGCTCACTAAGCGTTTGGAGAATGAATGAATGAATGAATGAATGAATGATTGTCTGCTACCTTCATGTCACCTAGGACCCCCTTCTTTTCCTCTGCCCAAGACTATGACACGGACTGTAAGGAATCCTACACCTGGTAGGATCTGCTCCCTGGTGTAGACAACACTGCTCAGAAAAGCACCTCAGATGGTAGGTCCTTAGAGACTCACCATGTCCCTGTGTTAGAAGGGATTCCTGTGATTCTGGAAGGGCATGGGATCTGATCCTCATCTGCTCCCCTCTGGGTGGGTCTCGGGGTGTCTGAGCTGTGGGCTGTCCACTCACTCCTGCAGAGGGATGAGGTCTTGCCTGCAGTTCCTCTTCTGTGAACGGTCAATGATGTGGGCTCCTCCCATTTCCCTTGGGTCTCACAACAGCATCCTCTCCCACTCGCCTTCCATTTCTCTTTTCACTCATGGAATGGACATCCAGAACTCTCCAACTCGGAGATGCTGCTGCCCTTCCTGTAGGCAGGTGAGTGGGCCAAGCGGAGAGGGGGCTGATTGGGTGGGGACCATCATTTCCCTGCAAGTTCCTGGGCTCAGAGCAAAATATTTGGACTGCAAGTACAGGACTCAGTGATGGTGCAGGAGGGTCTGTGTGTCCAAGTGCCCTGCACTGTCTTCTACCCACAGGATGGCTGGAATGACTCAACCCCAGCTCACGGCTACTGGTTCCAGGAAGGGGCAAATCCATGTGAGGATGCTCCTGTGGCCACAAATGACCCAGATCATAAAGTGCAGGCAGAGACCCAGGGCCGATTCCAACTTTTGGGAGACTCCCAGCCCTACAATTGCTCCCTGGATATCAGAGGAGGAGGGACAATGGGAAATGCACTTTTCAGGTGGAGACAAATAGAACAAAATGGAATTATAAATCTAACCCTCTCTGTGTGTGTGACAGGAAGGAGTGGCCTCCAGGTCATGCCATAGGGGAAGGACATGGGGGACATGGGGCAGAGCAGGGATGGGACCCTGCTCATGGCAAGATTTGGGGGTACAGTGTGTCAGGGCTTAGAGGGAGAAGATGAACCAAAGTCAGGCTTCTTTAAGGGCCACACCTGGGACCCTTCCTCCTGATCCCCGTGTCTCCCCTTCTCCTCACCAACCATGACCCATACATCCCACATCATCATCCTGGGGATCCTGGAGTCTGGTGCCCCAGGGACCTAACCTGCTCTGTGCCCTGGGTCTGTGACCAGGGCATGCCCCCTATCTTCTCCTGGACATCAGCTGCCCTCACCTCCCTGGGCCCCAGGACCCTCCTTTCCTCAGCGCTCACCCTCACCACCATGGCCCAGGACCACGGTGCCAACCTCACCTGTCAGACGAAGTTCCCTGCAACTGGTGTGACTGTGGAAAGGACCATCCAGCTCAACATCACCTATGAGTTTGGGGCCAGGACACCCACATCCCTGAGGTGTTGGGGGCAGGAAGGCCATGCTGGGGACCTAGAAGACACAAGCCCTGTCCCTCCTGCATTTTTGTGGCTTCAAGTGGGGGGGGTGCATTTACCTCCCCCCATCCCTTCCTGTCACTGCAATGGGTATCCCCTTTTCTCATCCTAAGTTCCTCAGAAAACCCAGCAATCAGTGTTTGCCTAGGGGATGACACAGGTAGGGAAGAGCTCCCCCTGGGCTGTAGGGAGCAGAACCTCTTTCAGCTCAGGGCAGGGTCAGGTCCCTGCCTCACCCTGGACTCACCCCGGTGACCAGAGAGCCCCTTGTGGGTGAACCCAGTGGTCCCTCCCACCCTCAGCCCCAGTGGCCTCTGTGAGCAGCTGTCCCCATCTGCTCCTCACTCCCCTCAGACTTCACCCCACCTCGGCTCCACAAGGAGAACAGGGCAACATTCCCATGGCAGAGCCTGCCTCTCAAGGCCCCTCATCTTCAACCTTTGGACAATTGCTCCATCCTCCACTTTTTATTTTCCCTAACAATCATTAATTTAAGTATTTTTGAACAAGTAATATATTCACCTGTCCCAAATTTCAAAATGCACCGCAGAGTCTGTCCTCAGATGCCCGGTCTCCTCCCGGGAAGTGACCAGTGTCTGCAAGCTGCTCTCAAACTTGACTGCTTCCCCTACAGGATCTCAAGGGTCCTTTGGTGTTAACAGCACAGATGTCCCCATTCTTCTCCCTGACAGTGGAGTTTTCCGTGGTTTGGATGGATTCCGATTCTGCATCTTCTGTTCATGGGAAAATCATGGTGTTAAGTTTATTCAACCAACAGCAAGGCTGCAATCAGCAATCTTCCATCTCCTGTCACACGTGTGCGTTTATGTCTGTGGGATAAATTCCAACAGCGAAAGAGCTGGATCACGTGTTCTTTCTGTATCGAGACCTACGGCCACGTTGTTCTGCAGCTAGGGCGGAAAAGTTTACATTCCCAACACAGAGAGCTGAAAGTGTGCTTTCAGCAACCCAGTTTGAGGTAAAACCTTCACTTTTGGCAGTAGCAGGTGAAAATCAGTATCTCCATATAGTTGTTTTTATTTATATGTATTATTTTATTATTGAGGAAAAATTCACTAAAATTAAAGTCACTATTTGACCCATTTGCAAGTGTAAAATGCTTGGTTTTTAGTACATTCACAATGATGCCCAACCATTGCCTCTATCTAGTTCCATCCATCAATGTTTTCATCACCACAAAGAGAAGCCCTGTGCCCGTGCCACTCTCTGTACTCCCCTCCCCCGGCCCCTGCAACCCCTACTCTGCATTCTGACTCCATGGATTTGCCTATTCTGGACATTTCACGTAAGTGGAATAGTACAAAATGTGGCCTTTCATGTCTGGCTTCTCTCACTTCACAGAACAGCTTGAAGCTGGATCCATAAATCTTGTATCAGTAAATCTCTTTTTTTAATTTCATTTATTTTTTTATTTTTTTGAGGAAGATTAGCCCTGAGCTAACATCCGCTGCCAATCCTCCTCTTTTTGCTGAGGAAGACTGGCACTGAGCTAACATCCGTGCCCATCTTCCTCTACTTTATATGTGAGATGCCTACCACAGCATGGCTCGCCAAGCAGTGCCGTGTCTGCACCGGGAATCCAAACCTTCGAGCCCCGGGCCACTGAAGTGGAACATGCGCACTTAACTGCTGCGCCACCGGGCTGGTCCCTTTTATTTATTTATTTATTTATTTATTTATTTATTATTGAGTTCATGATAGTATACATGAATGTGAGATTTCAGTTGTACATTATTTCTTGACTGTCACCACGTAAGTGCTCCCCTTCACCTCCTGTGCTCACCCCCACCCATTCCCCTGGTAACCACTGAACCGTTTTCTTTGTCCATGTGTTTGTTTATTCTCCACACACGAGTGGAATCATCTGGTGTTTGTCTTTCTCAGACTGGCTTATTTCGCTTAGCACAATTCCCTCCAGGTCCATCCATGTTTCTGCAAATGGGATGATTTTGTCTTTTTTATGGCTGAGTAGTATTCCATCATATATATATATACCACATCTTCTTTATCCAATCATTGGTTGATGGGCACTTGGATTGTTTCCATGTCTTGGCTATTGTGAATAGTGCTGTGCTGAACATAGGGGTACATATGTTACTTTGGATTGTTGATTTCAGGTTGTTTGGGTAGATACCCAGTAGTGGGATAGCTGGATCGTACAGTAGTTCTATTTTTAGTTTTCTGGGGAATCTCCATGCTGTTTTCCACAGTGGCTGCACCAGTTTGCATTCCCACCAGCAGTGTATGAGAGTTCCCTTCTCTCCACACCCTCTGCAACATTTGTTATTTTTAGTCTTAGTGATTATAGCCATTTTAACAGGCATAAGGTGATATCTTAGTGCAGTTTTGATTTGCATTTCCCTGATGATTAGTGATGGTGAACATCTTTTCATGTGTTTATTGGCCATCTGTATATCTTCTTTGGAAAAATGTCTGTTCATCTCCTCTGCCCACTTTTTGATCAGGTTGTTTGCTTTCTTATTGTTCAGTTGTGTGAGTTCCTTATACATTAAGGAGATTAACCCCTTGTCAGATATATGATTTGCAAATATTTTCTCCCAATTGGTGGGTTGTCTCTTTGTTTTGATCCTAGTTTCTTTTGCGTTGCAGAAGCTCTTTAGTCTGATGAATTCCCATTTGTTTATTTTTTCTTTTGTTTCCCTTGTCTGAGAGGCCATGGTATTTGAAAAGATCCTTTTTAGTTTGATGTCAAAGAGTGTACTACCTATATTATCTTCCAGGAGTTTTATAGTTTCAGGACGTATCTTCAAGTCTTTGATCCATTTTGAGTTTATTTTTCTGTATGGTGTGAGATAGTGGTCTACCTTCATTCTTTTGCATGTAGTTGTCTAGTTTTCCCAACACCGTTTATGGAAGAGACTTTTCTTTATCCATTATATGTTCTTGGCACCTTTGTTGAAGATTAACCATCCACAGATGTGTGGTTTTATCTCTGGGCTTTCAGTTCTGTTCCATTGATCTGTGTGCCTGTTTTTGTACCAGTACCTTGCTGTTTGGGTCACTGTGGATTTGTAGTATATTTTGAAGTCAGGGATTGTGATACCTCCAGCTTTGTTCTTTTTTCTCAGGATTGCCTTAACAATTCGGGGTCTTTGATTGCCGCATATGAATTTTAGTATTCTTTGCTGTATTTCTGTGAAGAATGTCACTGGGTTTCTGATAGGGATTGCATTGAATCTGTAGATTACTTTGGGTAGTATGGGCATTTTAACTACGTTTATTCTTCCAATTCATGAGAAAGGAATCTCTTTCCATCTCTTTAAGTCATTATCAATTTCTCTCAGGAATATCTTATAGTTTTCATTGTATAAGTCCTTCACCTCCTTGGTTAGCTTTATTCCTAGGTACTTTATTCTTTTAGTTGTGGTTGCAAATAGAATTGCAGTCTTGAGTTCTCTTTCTGTAAGCTTGTTATTGGAGTATAGAAAAGCAACTGATTCTTGTAAGTTGATTCTGTACCCTTCAACTTTACTGTAGTTGTTAATTATTTCTATTAGTTTTCTGATGGATTTTGGGGGGTTTTCTATATATGAGATCATGTCATCTGCAAGCTGCAAGAGTTTCACTTCTTCCCTCCCTATTTGGATTCCTTTTATTCCTTCCTCTTGCCTCATTGCTCTGGCCAAAACCTCCAGTACTATGTTGAATAAGAGTGGTGAGAGTGGGCATCCTTGTCTCATTCCTATTCTCAGGGCTTGCGCTCAGTTTTTGCCCATTGAGTATGATGTTGGCTGTGGGCTTGTCATATATGGCCTTTATTATGTTGAGGTAATTTCCATCGATTCCCATTTTGTTAAGAGTTTTTATCATAAATGGCTGTTGGATCTTGTCAAATGCTTTCTCTGCATCTATTGAGATGATCATGTGGTTTTTATTCCTCAGTTTGTTAATGTGATGTATCATGTTGATAGATTTGTGGATGTTGAAACATCCCTGTGTACCTGGTATGAATCCCACTTGATCATGATGTATGATCCTTTTGATGTATTGCTGAATTCGGGTTGCCAAAATTTTGTTGAGAATTTTTGCATCTATGTTCATCAGCGATATTGGCTTGTAGTTCTCCTTTTTTGTGCTGCCCTTGTCAAGTTTTGGTATCAGAGTGATGTTGGCCTCATAGAATGTGTTAGGAAGTGTTTCATCCTCCCTAATTTTTTGGAATTGCTTGAAAAGGATAGGTATTAAATCCTCTCTGAAAGTTTGGTAGAATTCCCCAGGAAAGCTATCTGGTCCTGGGGTTTTATTCTTTGGGATGCTTTTGATGGCTGTTTCAATCTCTTTCCTTGTGATTGGTCTATTCAGATTGTATGTTTCTTCTTGACTCAGCATTTGGAGGTCATAAGAGTCTAAGAATTTATCTGTTTCCTTTAGGTTATCCATTTTGTTGGCATATAGTTTTTCATAGTATGCTCTTGTAATCCGTTGTATTTCTGTGGAGTCTGCTGTTATTTCTCCTCTTTCATTTCTGATTTTGTTTATTTGAGCTTTCTCTCTTTTTTTCTTTGTAAGTCTGGCTAGGGGTTTGTCAATTTTATCTATCTTCTCAAAGAACCAGCTATTTGTTTCACTGATCCTTTCTACTGCCTTTTTTGTTTCAATAGCATGTATTTCTGCTCTGATTTTTATTATTTCTCTCCTTCTTCTGACTTTGGGCTTTATTTCTTCTTCTTTTTCTAGTTCAGTTAGGTGAAATTTGATATTGCTTATTTGGGATTTTTCTTGTTTGTTAAGCTGTGCCTGTATTACGATGAATTTCCCTCTTAATACAGCTTTTGCTGCATCCCATATGAGTTGGTATGGCATGTTATCATTTTCATTTGTCTCCAGATATTTTTTTATTTCTCCTTTAATTTGTTCAGTGATCCATTGCTTGTTCAATAGCATATTGTTTAGTCTCTACGTCTTTGTTAATAGTTGCTTTATGAACTTTGGTGCTCCTGTGTTCGGTGCATAGATATTTATAAGCGTTATTTCTTCTTGGTGGAGTGTCCCTTTGGTCATTATATACTGCCCCTCTTTGTCTCTCTTTACCTGTCTTATCTTGAAGTCTACTTTGTCTGATATGAGTATTGTGACACCTGCTTTCTTTTTTTTGCCATTAGCTTGGAGTATCGTCTTCCATCCCTTCACTCTGAGCCTGTGTTTGTCATTGGAGCTGAGACGTGTTTCCTGGAGGCAGCAAACTGTTGGATCTTCTTCTTTAATCCATCTTGCCATTCTGTGTCTTTTTATTGGAGAATTCAATCATTTACATTTAGGGTGATTATTGAAATATGGGGGCTTAATGCTGTCATTATGTCACTCGTTTTCCAGCATTTCCGTTGTTTCTTGTCCTGTGTGTTTTGGTCTACCTATTGAATTATGTAGTTTTTCATGATGTGTTTCTTAGTTTTTTCCTTATTTATTTTTTGTGTGTCTGTTCTGCTTTTCAGTTTTGGGCTTATCCTGAAGTTTGTATTCAGAACCTCATGCATAACATAGTCCATTTTCTGATGGCCTCTTATTTATTTAGTCTAAACTGACTCAGTCCCTTTCCTCCTCCCCTCCTAAGTTATTACTCTCATATCTTATTCCAACTTGTGTTGTGAGTTTGTGGTTAAAGTCACAAGATTGTCTTTGTTTTTGGTATTTTCCTTCCCTTTATCCAATAGTTGAATATTTGCTGTCCTATTCTGATTCTATCTATTTGTCTCCTTACTCTGTTTTGTGAACCCTTTCTCCCTTTTTTTCTTTGTTCAGGTATGAGGGCCTTCTTGAGGATTTCTTGTAGGAGGTGGTCTCATGGCTACAAAGTCCCTTAGCTTTTGTTTGTCTGGGAAAGATTTAATTTCTCCCTCATATCTGAAGGATATTTTTACTGGATAGAGTGTTCTTGGCTGAAGATTTTTATCTTCTAAAGTTTTGAATATGTCATTCCATTCTCTCCTAACTTGTAAGGTTTCTGCAGAGAAATCTGCTGAAAGTCTGATAGGGGTTCCTTTGTAGGTTATTTTCTTCTGCCTTGCTGCCCTGAGTATTCTTTCTTTGTCTTTCATTTTTGCCAGTTTTACTGCTATATCCCTTGCAGTAGGTCTTTTTACACTGACAAATCTAGGAGACCTGGAAGATTTCTCCACACATATTTCCCTCTCATTCCCTAGATTTGGGAAGTTCTCTGCTATTATTTCTTTGAGCACTTTCTGTTCCATTCTCCTTCTCTTCACCTTCTTGAATACCTATATTTCTTATGTTGCATTTCCTCATTGAGTTGGATATTTCTCAGAGACTTTCTTCATTTCTTTTTAGTTTCAGTTCTCTCTCCTCCCCTGTCTGGAGCATTTCAACATGTCTATCTTCAATTACGCTGATTTGCTCCTCTATGATGTCCACTCGAGCATTCAGGGAATCCGTATTTTGTTTTATCTCTTCCATTGTGTCTTTCATTTCTAGTGTATCTGATTGATTCTTTACAGTTTCAATCCCTTTTGTGAAGTAGCTCCTGAACTCGTTGAGTTGTTTCTCTATTTTCTCTTTTTCCTCATTGAGTTTTTTGATGACAGCTATCTTGAATTCATCACCACTTAGTTTACATATTTCTGTGTCCTCAGGACTGAGGTCTGGGTGCCTGTTTTTTCCTCTCTGGTCTGGAGATTTGATGAAGCGTCTGATGTTGGAAGGTGGGCTCTTCCTCATTCTGATATTATTTGGTTGCAGTTACAGCCTATCGCCACTGGATGGGGATCTAGAGCTGCATATTCTGAGCCCTCAGTCTTCAGCAGAGACGGCGCTGGGTGGGTTGGGGGAGGGGCGCTTTCTCCTGTGTGTAGTCTGGAGTTTCTTGATCAGTTCTCGCTGTCTGGTCTCCTGGAGTCTTGGCTTGAGGAGGTCACCCTGTGCAAAAGCTTTTGCCCTGTTAGAGGGCTTCCCTCTAGGCTGCAAGGGCCCTAGGGAGTCCTGGGTGATCCCGCAGATTCATGACCCCACCCCGACTCCTTCCCTCAGGGATCCTCCTGTGGCACTGACCACAGTGTTCAGGGGAGGGAGTGAAGTTCTCTCTTACCCCGTTCCAGCTCCTCCAAGGTGTACTCTAGCCTCTCCACCCTCCATTGTGTGGCTGCATGTCTCTCTGAGATTTTTGTGTTGTTAAGATATTTTCTGTTGGAGTACGGATATTTCTGTTGGAGTGCTCCTTTGTTTGTTTGTTTGTTTGTTTTTTGAGGAAGACTAGCCCTGAGCTAACATCTGCCAATCCTCCTCTTTTTGCTGAGGAAGACTGGCCCTGAGCTAACAGCTGTGCCCATCTTCCTCTATTTTGTATGTGGGACGCCTACCACAGCATGGCATACCAAGCGGTGCCATGTCCGCACCTGGGATCTGAACCAGTGAACCCCAGGCCACCAAAGCAGAACATGCGCACTTAACCGCTGCACCACAGGGCCGGCCCCGGTGGTTGCTTATTTTTTGTTGTATATTGGAGGAGAGAGAGTCCCAAGCATGTTCACTCTGCCATGATGCTGACATCACCACCAGTAATTCTCTCTTCTCTGTCTGAATAATGTTCCATTGTATGGATGTACCACATTTTGTTCATCCATTGATCAATTGATGGACATTTGGGTTGTTTCCACATTTTGGCTGTTGTGAATAATGTTGCTATAAACATTGGTATACGCACTTTTTGTGTGTGTGAGGAAGATTTGCCCTGAAATTACATCTGTGCCAATCTTCCTCTATTTTATGTGGGATGCTGCCAAAGCACAGCTTGACGAGCAGTGTTAGGTCTGTATCCAGGATCCAAACCTGTGAACCCGTGCCAGTGAAGTGGAGCACATGAACTTAACCACTATGGCACCAGGTGGCCTGGTATACACACTTTTGTTCAAACATGGTTTTCAGTTTTCTGGGGGATATAACTAGGAGTGAAATCGCTGGGTCAAATGATACTTTCTATGATTGAATTTTTGAGTGAATGCCAGATTGTTTTTCACAGAGTCAGGTTCATTTTACGTTCCTACCAGCAGCATACAAGGGTTCCAATTTTTCCACATCCTTGACAACATGATTCTCCCAGGCTTTTTTTTTTTTTAAATTATAGCTTCCTCTTGGATGTGAAGCACCAGCCTTAGTGGTCTAGTACTTAACATTCAGCACCTCACTGCTGTGGCCTGCGTTCATTTCCCAGTCATGGAACCACACTGCCTGTCTGTCATTGTTGTACTGTGGCAGCTGCATGCTGTTTTGATGATGACAGCTATGTCACCGGTGTTTCAAATACCAGCAGGGTCACCCATGGTGGACAGGTTTCAGTGGAGCTTCCAGACTAAGACAGACCAGGAAGCAGGACATGGCCACCCAATTGTAAAAAGAAAATTGGCCATGAAAACCCTATGGATAGCAGTGGAACGTTGTCTGATACAGCACAAAAGACAAGAGGATGGCACCAAATGACCAAGTAGGGCTTGCTCTGATGCACACAGGGTCACTGACAGTCAGAATTGACTGGTTTTGGTTTGCATTTATTTAAGGACTAATATGTTGTTAGTTTTTTCAGGGACTATTGGCCATTTGTATATCTTCTTTGGAGAATTTTTTTCAAGTTCTTTGCCCCATTATTTGAATGGGTTGTTTGTATTTGAGTTGTAAAAGTTCTTTGCGTATGCTGGATTCCACACCTTTGTCAGATCTACAACTTGCAAATAATTTCTCACATTAAATGTGTTGGCTTTTCACTTTCTCAATAGTGTCAGTTGATAAACAGAAGTTTGTCGTTTTGATGAAGTCCAGCTTATATACTTCATCTCTGTCCAATTTCTGGACAGTCAGGACATGGGGCTGGGTAAGCCCTGGGCTCAGGTGGTCCCACATCTGGTGATGCAGGAGGGCCTGGAGGACCAACATCCGGGTCCTGCTGGGAGTGGAAGGACACAGGATTGCAGGTGGATGGGTGAATTCATCTTCATCCTACTTTCCCGCAAGGAGGTCAGCGCCCATGGCAGGGGTGGTTCTGGTGGTCGTCACGCAAGTGGCCATGAAGACCCAGCTCCTCTTCCTCTGCCTCATCTTCCTCATGTGAGCATTGTCTCAAGGGGAAGGGGAGCCGTGAGGAGGGCGGGGGCAGTTGTCTGTATCCCAGAACCAGTGCTGGAGGGGTTGAGTGGGTCAGGGGGCAGGGTGGGGGTGTGGGATCCACACTACAACCTTCATGCCCCACCTCCCGAGTGCCCGGGATGACAGCTACCTGTGTGCTCGAGACCCTCTGTGGAGCCAGACCTGCCCTCATCCCCTCAAGCACCCCTCCAACCCTTGAACTGGAAGGAAAGTGTGAGCCTGCTGCCCACTGCATCACAATCTGAGAGTGAAGGACCCTGGTCTCTTCTCACAGAGTGAGGTCCTGCAGGAGGAAGGTGATGAGGCCCACAGGAGGATGCAAACGATCTGAGTTAATCCCTCAAGTGAGTGACATGGCTGTCTCACCACCCAACATCCGGCACATCTCCCCCAGGATTGCTTGGCTCAGCATGTCAAAGGTTAGTGGCCAGCTTCCTCCCAATACCTACTTCTCTGCTCAGTTTCCCATCGTAGTGATGACACCACAACCCCCATCTCTAAGGCCAGGACTTGGGTAGAGTTCTCCACTTTACCTCCCTCCCTTCTCCTCTATCCATCCATCCATAAGTCTTGCCCATCCTTCCCCTACACAGCTCATATTGCTGTCTGTCTCCTCCCTATCCTGACCCTGGTGGTTCCTGCCACCTCATCTCTTTCCCGGGTCTCTGAATCTACCTCCTGCCTCCATCTCTGTCCTCAACACAGGCTTCCAGACTGTGTTTCCAGAGACCATCATCGTCCACACCCTGCACAGTATGAACAGCTACATGTCCTCTCCATAGTCAGAGACTGAGCTGCAAACCCCACAGGCTGGGTTTGAAGGCCTGATGTGGTCAGTCCCCTGGTGGACTCTCCCCCAGATTCCTCCCTCTCCCTGCATCTGACAACATCTCCACCCCGAGCTGGGCCAAGGCCTCTGTGACTCTGAGACTTTGCATGTGCAGTTCCTTATCCTGAAATGCCCTTCCCTCCCCATTCCAGTCTCTCCAAGTCCTGCTCATCCCTCAGGTTCAGTCATAAATTTCATGCAGTGTGTGTTTGTGTGTGATTCTTGTATGGTTCTGAGCAGAGCGACATTCAGCCATTTATTTATAGACTCTGAGCAAGTATTACTGAACACCCACTATGTGCCAACATTGTTGTAGGTGCTGGGGGTGCATTGGTGAAAGCAGCATCGAAAATCCCTGTCATCCAGACTCTGTCCTTCTGGCCCAAAGAAGCATAGAAATCAAGATAAATAAATAAGAAATAACACTGGAGCCTGTTGGATGGCAATATGTGTTTGGAGAAAACTCATGCAGGGAAAGGAGGATATGACATGTTGTGGACAATTTTCCACATCTGAGAGTGTGAGGAGTGATGTCGGAGCAAAAACTTAAGATGGTAAGAAAGTAGGTTCTGTGTTTGCCTGAGAGAAAATTGTCTCAGGAAAAGGGAGGAGAGAATAGACAGCAAGTGGAATAGTCTGAGGCAGAAGCACGCCTGGTGTGTTGGGGACACAGGAGGAAGAAGTTTGACAGCAGAGGGAGGTAAAGGGAGGGGAGAAGCTGGGAGGATGGTGCAGACCACGTGCTGGTGCAGAGCATGTGAGGCCCTGCAGGAAACGCAAGAATCTGGAAGCCGTGGAGGATGTGATTGAACTTTCATTTTTAGAGGGTCTCCATGGTGTTCTGTTCAGAAAAGGCCCGAGTGGGTCCACAGCAGCAACACGCAGACTGAGAAGGTATTGCTGAGTTCTTCAGGCAGCAGGTGATGGTGACTTGACCCGGGAAGGTGGGATGGAAAGGGAGGATATATGTTTAAATGTATTATGAAGATGGAACTAACAGGGTTTTCTAATGGATGTGGGGAGTGAGGGAGGGAGAGGAGAAAGGATGATGCCCAAATGTTCTCCCTGAGCAACTGGAAGGCTGGAGCTGTGTTCCATGGAGGACGTCAGAGAGTAGAGTTTAGAAGGAGGATGCTCATTCTGAGAAGCCACTTGACATCCAACTGAGGACGTCACCAAGAGAGCTGGATATGAATGTCGGGAGATCAGGAGAGGGGTTCAGACTGGAGATGTGAGAACGAAGATCCATGTAAGTGATGACAATAGATGAGGCAAACAGGAACATACAGCACACAGAGAAGAGAAGGGCACAAGGAAACACATTTGTCCTTGGTGATCCCCACACAGCAGTTTCAAAGGACAGGCAGGAAAGAGGTGCCAACTTGATTGGAGCAAGTTCAGGAGAGAATTTGTGGTGGGGAGATGGGAAGAGTGGATACAGACAACCCTTTGAGGAATATGGCTGCAAAAAGGAGAAAAGGAACGGGTCTGTGAAGAGGCCTTTCTCCGTCATTGTCTGCATTCTCCCTGGACATAGGATCTTTCTGATTAGCTCCTGGGGAAACTGTCACAAATGACCACACACGTGGTGTGTCATAATAAAAGGAAATGTATTCTCTCACAGTGCTAGAGGCCAGAAATCCATAGAGAGGAGGAAAAAGATATTCCCTCTGCCCTTATAAGTTCTTGACTGAGACCCCTGGAACACACTATAGATTGGCAAATTAAATGCATACAAATATAGTTAATGTATGGCACAGGAGCCTTCAGAAGGAAATGAAGACTTGGAACTTGTGGTTAAACCTGAGTATTTTCCTGCTAGATTTGATGCAAAGAGGAAAACCGTGGAGAGATATGATAGGACAAATAGTGTGAGCTCAGTGGAGTAAACTGGGATGAACGTAGCAAGGCCTGTTCCTTCAGATTCCTCTCTGCGGCCCTTGATCTTAGGAGATAAGATGCTCCTTTTCTCCAGATACAGGGAGGGCACCTTTCAATGAAAGTTTATGACCCACTTCAAGAGAAGGTCAGAAAGTCCTTCCTGCACATTCATTTCTCAAATTCCTCCAGCTTGAAATAGTCAATAGGCAAAGGTGCCACAGCTTGGGATAAGGTGTCCTGAACCCCATCATCCAAACTCAGTTATGCTGGGCAGAAACCACGTTGTTCATAGGTCACAGTCCCTCAGTGGCTCAAGGAGAGAATCTTCCTCTTACTTCTCCCAGATGATTGTGCTGCCAGCATTCCTTGACTTGTGGCCACAACACTGTATCTGTGGTCACAGTGCCCATCCTCCTCTGTGTGTAGAATACTACCCTCTACTTCTCTCTCAGAAGGACACTTGTGACTAGATTTAGGAACCAACCCAGATAATCTAGGATCATCTCCATAGTTCAAGATCCTTACCTTAATGACATCTGCAAAGACCCTTCTTCCTTAAAAGGGAACATTTACAAGGTCCAGGGATGAAGACCTGCGTATCTCTGGGTGGTTGCACTTCTCACGTGACCCTTTGCACCCCGAATGCCCCCATCTGGACTCCAGATATTCCCCCTTTTAATCTTCTTTGCTCTTCCCTCCGTGTCCTGACACACTAATGGGTCACTTTATGGGTAGCACATGTCTTGGGAAATGGGGACCTGCTGTTCTGTAAAAGCCACTACAAAGAGACCAAAAGTAAGAGACTGGGAGAAAATACCTGCAAATATGGATCTGATGGGCGACTTCTATCTAGAATATATCAAGGACTCTCAAACAAAACATAAATAAAGAGAAGAACCCAGTTTTATATATATTAAAACAACCGGCTACTCAACAACAAAACAAACTCCCCTATATAAAAATTGGCCAAGGAATTTGTGACAACATGGATGGACCTTGAGGATATTCTGCTAATTGAAACAAGTCAGAGGGAGAAAGTCAAATACCGTATGATCTCCCTTCTAAGTAAAAGATAAAAATAACGACAAACAAACACATAGCAACAGAGATTGGATTGGTGGTTACCAGAGGGGAATGGAGGAGGGAAGAGGTCAAAAGAGGTGATTAGGCGCATGTGTGTGGTGATGGATTATAATTAGTCTTTGGGTGGTGAACATGATGTAATCTACACAGAATCTGAAATATATTATGATGTTCATCTGAAAGTTATATAATGTTATAATCCCATGTTACTGCTATAAAAATTAAAATTAAAAAAATTAGCCAAGTATTTGAATCAACATTTCTTCAAAGATATAAAAATTCCCTTGGAAACATGATCAACATTATTAATACTTGGAAAATGCAAAATTATGACCACACAGTGAGGTACCCTTCACACCCATTAGGGTGACTGTTTAAAAAATGAAAGATAAGAGAAATAAGAAGTGTTGGTGAGGATGTGGAGAGAGTGGTACTCCTGCGCTTCCCTTTTGAGATTGTAAAATGGCGCATCTGCTTTTGATAACAGAATGGCACTTATAAAAAGATTAAAGATAAAATTGCCATATGATCCATAAATTTCTCTTCTGGGCGTGTGCACAAAGAATCGAAAGCAAGAACTTGAATAGTTATCTGTACACCTATGTTCTTAGCAACATTATTCACAATAACAAAAAGGTGGGGGGCTGACCTGGTGGCGCAGTGGTTAAGTGCACACATTCCTCTTTGGCGACCCAGGGTTCACTGGTTTGGATCCCGGGTGCAGACATGGCACCATGTGGCAAGCCATGCTGTGGTAGGCATCCCACATAGAAAGTAGAGGAAGATGGGCACGGATGTTAGCTCAGGGCCAGTCTTCCTCAGAAAAAAGATGAGGATTGGCAGATGTTAGCTCAGGGCTGATCTTCCTCGAAAAAAGAAAAAAAGGTGGAAGCAAAGCAGGGGTCCATCACCAGAAAAATGGATTCACTAAATGTAGAAAACACATGGAATATTATTCAGCCTTATAAAGGAAGGAAATTCTGCAACATGCTGCAACGTGAATTGAAGACATCACATTAAGTAAAATAAACCCGTCGCAAAAGCACAAATACTGTGGATTCCACTTAAATGATGCATCTGGAGTAGGCAAATTCACAGACACACAGAAAATGGAATGGTGGTAGCCTGGGTGGTAGGCAGGGGGCAGATAGAGAGTTATTCATATAATGGGCACAAAGTTTCAATTTGGGAAGACGAAAAAAGTTCTGGAGTTAAATGGTGGTGATGGTTGTACAACAATGTGAATGTACTTAATGCCACTGACTGGATTAAAAAGGCTAAAATGGTAATGTTTTGATATGTATATTTTATCATAATGATAATTTTAAAAAAGCAACCAAAGATTTAATCAGCCACTTCACCAAAGAAGAGAAATAGAGAACAAATAAACACATGAAAACATGCTCAACATTTGTTATTAGGAAAATACAAATTAAACCCTGGATGAGATATACACCTATTAGAATAACTAGAAAAAAACAAAGAAAAAGAAACTCTGACAATACCAAATTCTGAGCTGCCAAAACTCACACATTGCTGGTGGGGACAACGATGGTACAGTCACTTTGGAGAACAGTTCGGCAATTTCATACAAAGCTATAGCTACACTTACCGTAGGACTGAGTAATCTGACTCCTAGATATTTACCCAAGGGAAATAAAAATGTATGCTCCCACAAAACCTACATGTGACTGTTTATAGCAGCTTTATTCATAGTCACTCCAAACCAGGAAACAGCCCAAATGTTCTTCAGCTGGTAAGTGTATACAAAACAGGGTATGTTGAAACAATGAGACACCAGGCAGCAATTAAATAGAACAAATTATTGATACATGTATCCAATAACCCGAGAACCGTCAAATGCATTATGCCAGGTGAATGAAGCCAGGCTTTGAAGACTACATTTTGTCTGATTTCATTTCTACGACATTCTGTAAACAGCAAGACAAGAGGGATGGAGAACAGATCAGCACTATTCAGGGGTCATGGGTGGAGGGAGCACTTGACTCCCCAGAGACAGCACGAGGGAACGTCTTGGGTAATGGCTCTTTTCAGTCTCTTGACTGTGGTTGTGGTTACATAACGATATGCATCTGTCAAACCTCACAGAATTGTATATGAGAAAAAAATGAATCTAACTCAACCTAAATTTAAAATAAATTAAAAATTAAAACCACAATGAGACAGCACTATACTCCCACTAGAATCATTAAAATTGAAAAACCTGAGAATACCAAGTGTTAACGATCATGTGAAGCTGCTAGAATTCTGGCACTTTACAGACAGGTGTGTAAAGGTTAAAACCATTCTGGATAACACGTCCAAAATTTCTACTAAACTTAAACATGTGGCTACTCTTTGATCCAATAATTCCACCTCTTGTGTGTACTCATGAGAAGAAAAATACGTCCATGAAAAGATTTACTCCTTGATATTTATTCCCCAAAATTCAAAAATCTCAAATGTCGGTCAATATGTGAATATATAAAAGATTACAGTACATCCACATAGTGGAATACTACTTAGTCATCCGACATCGTGAACTACAGAAACATACAACCTGGATCCATTTCAAAAATACTATGTTGAATGAGAGAATCTAGACACAAATGAGTAAATTTCTTGGAAAATCTCAAATTGGCACAATTAATTCCCCAAGATAGAGAGTGTATCAATGGTTACATGGGGCAGAGGTGGGAGTGATGAGCTGCAAATAGGTGTGGGAAAACATTTTGGGGTTGTGGAAACGTTCTATCTCTTGATCGTGGAGTCCAACAGGGCTGTATACATTTGTCAAAATCCATAGAAATGTAAGTTTCAAGCGAGTACATTTTATTTTTTGTAAATTATAAGGTTCATTAAAGAAAAACAATGAGAATTCACTGAAACTTCCAACCCGTGAACCTGGTATTCCTTTCTTGACTGTGAAACCAATTGCATTGGGGTTTCCATTATGTGCCACATTCTCATTTTTTTAAATAATCTGGAACTAGTATTATTTCACTTATTGGGGACTCAATTCCTTACGTGTCAAATGAGGGTGCTAATCTCCCTCTGTTAGTAAGGTTGAAGAAAGAGTTATCTAGATACTAATGTATTTCAATGATTTTACAAATCAATGGTGACAAACGCTATTATGTCACAGATGTCAAGGATTTCCCAGATGCATACAACAGAGTGAGATGCAAAACCACGTGAGTTGAACCTAAAATATTATTTGTAGCTATAGATTCCACTCACATTTTCTAGAAATATTATACCTTCTGACCCACATGTAACCATGAAAAGAAGATGTTTTCCATCACAGGAAATGCTAACCTTATAATGAGAATCTATAAAAATGTATTGCAGTGCACACAACACTGAAGGACACCATTCAGGGAAAATAAGTTTCATCTGCATTGGCTCCTAGAACACGTGTTCTCCCTTTTGTTTAACACGAAGATGCAGCATGGTCTTTATTTTGGAGATGCCATTGTAACTTCACGAATCAGCATACAAGTAAAAAGAAAAAAAATCCTATAATCATATTTTAGAAAACACCCAGGGTGCTGTCAAGACACACAGCAAAGTCACCAGTGGCTGCAGCTCTAAAGCCCAACAGGACTGAGTGTTTGGGGAGGAAGTGATGCCACTGGGTGGGAGCATCTCACAGGCACGGACCAGGTCAGTCAACTCCCTTCTTGTTGCCAGCCTCCCCAACACAGAGATGCTCACTTGGTGTTTGGGGAATGAATGAAAGAATGAATGAATGGCTGCTACTTTCACGTCACTTAGGACCCCCTTCTTTCCTCTGTCCCAGATACTCATACAGACCCTAAAGAATCCTACACCTGACAGGACTGACCAGTTGAGGTCTAGATGAGGCTTGGCCTTCCATGGTCCAGCTGGAGCTGACGAGCTCCCTAGTGTGGACAACAGGGCTCTGAAATGACCTCAGATGGGAAGTGCTTAGACTCACAATGTCCCAAGCCTCTGGTGTCCTCAGAGTTCTCGGTCCAGGCTCCAGGGCTAGAGGGAAGTTCCAAGATCAGGGCAGCACACTGGGTCGGCTCCTTGTCTGCTCCCCACTGGGTGGGTATCAGGGTCTCTTGGTTGTGGGATATCCACCATGTCTATGCAGAGGAGGAAAAAGCTGCAGCCTGCAGTTCCTCTTCTGTGAAAGGCTGAGGTCGCGTGCTCCTCCCCAGCTTCCTCTAGGTCCCCCAGCAGCGTCCTCTCCTACTTGCATCCTCATTCTCCTTTCAGAGACAGAGCTGATGCCCAGAACCCTCTATCTCAGAGATGTTACAGCTGCTGCTGCTGCTGCCTCTGCTGTGGGCAGGTGAGTGGGTCAAGGGGAGAGGGAGTGGGTGGGATAGGGCTGCAGTTGACCCTCGTTTCCCTGCAGGGTCCCTGGCTAAGGATGGGAGATTCCAGCTGCTAGTGCAAGAATCCGTGTCTGTGCAAGAGGGCCTGTGCGTCTCTATGCCCTGCACCTTCACCTATCCCTGGAACTCCTTGACTGACACTGTCCCAGCTCACGGCTACTGGTTCTGGGAAGGGGCAAATATATACCATGATGCTCCTGTGGCCACAAACAACCCAGATCGAAAAGTGCAAGAGGAGACTCAGGGCCGATTCCACCTCCTTGGAGACCCCCAGACCTACAACTGCTCCCTGGACATCAGAGATGCCAGGAGGAGTGACAACAGAAAATACTTTTTTCGCGTGGAGAGAGGAAAGGAAAAACGGAATTACAAGTCTAACCTCTCCGTGCGTGTGATGGGTAAGGAGCGGGATCCAGGAATCACCACAGGGGAAGGACATGGGGGTCTCAGGGGAGGGCTGGGATGGGACCCCTCTTCTGGGAAGGGTTGGGGTACCCTTCAGGGCTTAGTGGGAGGAGCTGGATGAAAGCCTGAGGCCCCTCTCAGAGCCGCACCTTGGACTGTCCCTTCTGATCCCCGTGTCTCCCCATCTCCTCACCAGCCCTGACCCACACGCCCCACATCCTCAGCCCAGGTACGCTGGAGTGTGGACACCCCAGGAACCTGACCTGCTCTGTGCCCTGGGCCTGTGAGCGGGGCACACCCCCCATCTTCTCCTGGACATCAGCTGCCCTCACCTCCCTGGGTCCTAGGACCCACCTCTCCTCTATGCTCACCCTCACCCCACGGCCCCAGGACCATGGCACCAACCTCACCTGTCAGGTGCAGTTCCCTGCAGCTGGTGTGACTGTGGAAAGGACCATCCAGCTCAACGTCACCTGTGAGTGCTGGGCTAGGATACCTGGGTCCCTGAGAATGTAGGGGGCAGAGGGCCAAGCTGTGGACTCTCAGTTCTTTTGTCCTGGGGCCCTGGCTGAGTAGAGGACCTAGAAAGACACAAGCCCCGTCCTTCCTGCAGTTTCGTGGCTTCAGGGTGAGGGGACGCCCACGTTTATCTCCCCCAACCCTCTCCAGTGAGAAGGGAAATCCCCTCTTCTCATCCTAGGTGCTCCAGAGAACCCAGCCATCGGTGACTGCCAAGGGGATGGCACAGGTGAGAAGGAGCCACCTCCCATGGGGCATTGACTGGGTTGGAGTCTCTGCCAGGTCAGGTCAGAGCTGGACTCTCAGAGCTCACATGCTGGGGCTGGGGTTGGGGGCTGCAGTTAGACATGCGAGGACCCCTCAGGCCTCATCCTCCTATATTCTCCCACATCAATTTTGCCTGCATGACCCACAATCTCTTCCCTATCCATCCTAAGTCCGTTCTTTATCTTCCTCCAGTCACTGAAGGCCTTGGGGAAATTTTTTGCTGGACTTTATTTTTTAGAGTGGTTTTAGGTACACAGCAAAATTGAGAGGAACTTAGAGAGATTTCCCCTATACCCGCTGCACTTTCCCATACATGCACAGCCTCCACAATTTCAACATCGCCCACCAGAGCGTACGTTTGTTACAACCCGTGCATCTACATGGACACGTCATTATCACCCAAAGTCTACCGTTGACATTAGGGTTCACTTGTGTTGTTCTACCTTCTATAGGTTTGGGCAAATGTGTATTGACATGTATCCATCATTGTAGTATCATACAGAGTAGTTTCATTGCCCTCAAAATCTCTTTGGGCCATCTTTTGATTGCCAGTCTCCTGCCCTCATCCTGACCTCTCTCTGGAGCTCAGCTCCCTCCAATGCTCTATTCCCATGGGTAATGGCATCTGGTCCCCTCACTGGACAGTGAGCCCTACTAGGGCTTTCACAGCAGTGCCCATCAAACTGTTGACGGGTGATGCCCAGAGACACATCCCTCACCCTGGGTGTTGGGTTCCCAGGACACATGGCCAGGCAGGGCCAGGAAAGCTGTCTGGATCTGACATGAAGGTCTGAGAATTCTCAGGTTCCACCCCCTTCTGGAGATATGAAAGTTCACCTTTGACCCTCATGGTCTGGGTCAGTGGAGGATAAGAGAGGAGATTCAGACACCCTCCCTGGAAGGAAGGAGAGACAAAACCTTTCAGCATCCATAGGGCTCTCTATGTTGTATTTCTCTCTCTCTCTGGAATGCCTATGGGGCCCAGAGCCTCATGGTCCTGCTGCAGCCAGGTCTACGGGCTGCCGCAGAGAGACCCTGAGTGGAGAAGAACTTGCGTCATGGAAGAGATGGACTTTGTTGGACAGGAGTATGGGTACTGGACAGGAGGTGTCACATGGACTGTGTCCTTCTGGAGAAGGCTGAAGTCCTATGACGGGTGGGAAGACCCATTGGCTAAATCCTGGATAAGAGAGGAAGTGTGCCCTTCACTATGTGTTGAAGAAGAGAAGACATGTGTCTGTTCATCAAGATTGGAGTTCACCCAAAGTCTCTCTTAGCTGCAGGGGAACTGGTGACAAGGACAGGAGTGCTTCTGGGGGCCATCGGGGGAGCTGGTGTCACTGCACTGCTTGCTCTCTGCCTCTGCCTCATCTTCTTCATGTGAGCTGGTTTGGGTGTGGGCCAAAAGTTGGACAAGAGGGACCTGGTGGGGTTGTGAGGGCCCAGATCAAGGGTCGGGGTATGGTGGTGGTGAGAATCCAGCTGGTAGCCCCTGAGCCAGGCAAGAGTGTGTTCCCGGCCCTGCTTCCAGACATCCTGGAGTGTGAGTACCTTGTTACAAAGTCTAGTTATGAAGCATCCTGGGCTCACCGCACCCTCGACCTGCCTTGGTCACTCACTACAGCCTCAAAAGAGTGACCATGTGTCAGAGACCCTGGTGTCTCCCATCAGAGTGAAGACCTGTAGGACGAAAGCACCCAGGACAGTGGTGAGTGTGGATGACAGCAGATCAGCTTCCCTGGTGAGTGATGTGAGTATCCTGGCATTCTGTCTGCCTGCCACCTCTTCTAGAGGTGGCCCACGGTAATGCTCTGGGGCAACAATGATGAATCTGGTGTCAGAAGTTAGATTCTAGATACATTTTGAAGGTGGAGCCAATAGGAATTGTTATTGGAGTGATAGAGTACTTGTGGACCATGATCAAAGTTAGCTCACTGTGTGTACCTCATAGGTGTCATATCTGTCAATGATGTCTCCATAGATGTCAACCAAAGTCTTAGATATGCATAAATGATATAGATGTCCATAAATGTCAAATATGGCTCCAAAGATCTCATAGATGTCCATAGTTGTCAGCAATAACTCCATAGATGTCATAGATATTCATAGATGTCACAGATGTCCACAGATGTCAAAGGTGATTCTATAGATGTCCGTATATGTCAAAGATGACTCCATAGATGTCATAGATGTCTATTGATATCATAGATGTCCATAGATATCAAATATGACTCCATAGATATATAGATGTTCATAGAAGCCATAGATGTTCATATATGCCAAAGACAACTCCATAGATGTCCATGGATAGCCACAGATAGCCATAGATATCGTAGATGTCCGTGTATGTCCATAGACACCAAAGAGGACTCCAATGTGGTTGCCTTGAGCAACTTAAAGAATTGAATTGTCAATTCCTGAAATTAGCAACTCTAAAGGATGAGTACATTTTCAAGATGACATCAAACTTTATTGTAGTTACTATAAAAGTTTGAGGTACCTCTGAGACACCCAAGTGAGGATGACAAGTAGTTGGCAAAATTTTCGAGCTCAGGAGAGGGGTCCAGGTGGGAGACACAGAGGTTTGGGGGTCCTTCACATCAAGGTCTGACAGTGGATGGAACCACAAAGAAGAGAAGGGGTCCACAGACAGAGCCCTGGGACCCTCCAGCGTTTGGAATCAGGGAGATAAGGTGGAAACAGTAAGAAGACCACTGAAGAAGAATAAACAACCAGGAGGGTGTAGGGTTGGGTCCTGGTGGCCAAGGGGAGATGGAGCTTCAAGGAGGACAGAGTACTCATTTGTTTCATATGCTAATAATTCCAGTAAGCTAGTGTCTGAGAAATGACCATTTAAGTTTAGCTAAGTGATATCACAGCTGGTCTTCACAAAAGCAGATCTGGAGGCCTGATGGGGGCAGATATCCTGACCAGAGTGACTTCAGGAGAGAATGGGAGGAGAGGAAGTGGAACGACTCTTTGGAAAATGTTGCCGTTAATCTAGAGCTGAGAACCCAGTCTGCAGCAGAAAATGCTTCTACTCCTAAATCCTCCGGAGCTTCCTGGGTGAGAGCACTATGTTTTGTTTTAATGTGGTGACTCTTGGTTAGCTCTTGGATGGGGATTTTGTTCTCTGAATCCATCTTCATAGACTTGAGAGGGTCTGGAAATGCGGTTAATAATTGATCATGCCTATGTGAGGAAGCCTTCATAAAAATCCCAAAAGCATGGGGTTTGGGGAGCATCCAATTTGGTGAACACATGGAGTTGCTGAAAGGGTGATGCGCTCAGAGAGAATATGGAAGCTCCAAGCCTCTTCCCACCTACTTTCCCCTATTCATCTCTTCCCTTTGGGTGTTCATCTGTATCCTCTATCATTCCCTTTTAAAATAAGCTGGCATAAAGTAGGTAAATTGTTTTCCTGAATTCTCTGAGCCACTATAGCAAATTAATTGAATCCAATGAAGAGTCCATGGGAACCTCCAATTTATAGTCGGTTGGGCAGAAGCACAGGTGACAACTTGGACTTGAGATTGGCTTCTGTGGAGGGGGCAATCTTGTGGGACTGAACCCTTAGCTTGTGGGATCTGACGCCATCTCAAAGTAGATAGTGTCAGAACTGAGTTCAATTGTAAGACACCCAACTGGTGTCACAAAGAATTGCCTGTTGTGGGGGAAAAAAACCCCACACATCTGGTGTCATAAGAGTTGTGAGTGTGACAGTAGTGTGAGAGTAAAGGAGAGACACACAGGAGGAGGAGGAGTAGATTTTAATAAACACCTTCTCGTGTATCCAGTACCCAGCACATATGAAATCTCAGACAGACCATGATCAGTAGCTGTGTGACCTTGGGAAGCACATAACCTCTCTGAGACTGAGCTTCTTTCTCTGTCAAATAATAATATTTTCCACATAGGTCTGTGTGAGTGTTAAGTAGAATTGGAAAGAAACCAATAAGTGCTGTATTTGTTAGATAACTGAATAAGCGGGTACTAAAAATGTTTGATAAAAGAAAGAATAAATGTCATGTCGGAATCAAATTCACTTCATTGAAGCCTCTCAGCCTTCTCCTCTCCCCCTCCACTGCTCTGACCCTCTTCTCTGGTCTCCACACAGGATCACCAGCAGGAGTCTAAGTTACACAGCCCCACTGACCCCACAAGTTCTGCAGGTACCGCCTCCCCCTTGGAGATGGAGCAGGAGCTGCATTATGCATCCCTCAGCTTTCACAGGGTGAATCCTCAGGAGGGCACCTAAAGGACCCACTGAGGAACCAACGGGAGCATCAGGCTCAGCCAGAGCGTCCATATCCCCTACAGGAAGCAGGGCCAAAAGGATGATTCTTGGAGACTTCACATCCCCATAGACAATGGGTTTATAAACTATTGCATGTGAGTTTCCTGCTGTACTGGAACTATATTAGGCTTTGCAACCAGAGAGACCTGGGATCCAATCCATTCTCTCTTATTTACTAAGACTATGACATCAGGTGAGCCATCTTACCCTTCCATGTCTTGGCTTCCTGCTTTGTAAAATGGGAGTAAGAAGACTTACCTCACAGAGTTGCTGTGAAGATTATTAAATAAAAGTACATATGGAAAACACCCAGAATAAATCCTCTTACATTGTGGGAATTGGGTGCATGCTAGTTCCTTCTCCCTTGAACAAAGCAGCCTTAGTGACATTTCACCCAGAGGCTGGGTGTGCTCTCTCCCAGACACCACATTAGCAAAATGTCAGTTCACTCTCTTCTCAAAGCCCTCTCATGGATCCCTGCCTGACATGGCCTCTAGCATCATCTCGCTCCACTCCTGAATCTTCCCTTTCCATCCTGCCTGCCTCCTACTAGTCCTGTTATAAGCACAATCAGATACCGTTTAGGAAATTTCCTAAAGCTCAGAGCTGACCATACTCAAAATACTTCTCTATCTCCTCAGCTCAAAAGAATAATTTATAAGATTCTCAACTTGACATTCTAAGTTAAGGGTCAGGAAACTTTTCTTCTAAAGGGCCAGATAGCTAATAGTTTAGATTTGCAAGCTGTGTGGTCTCCAATGCATTTATGCAACTCCATGTCTGTAGCCAAAAGCAGCCATAGACAATGTGCAAATGAATTAACATGGCTGCGTTCCAACCATATTTTATTACAAAAGCAGGCAGCTCAAGTGCTGTGGTTTTCTGACCTCTCTTCTAGGTTGTTCTTCATCTCATTCTGCCTACTTCTCCATCACCACATGCTTACCCATCAATCCCTCCAGTCGTCCTCTAAGGACCTGCATTAGGACGCATTTCTCACTGTCTTTGTGCATCCACGTACCTCCTCCCTCCTGCAGGAAGGCCCATCATCAAGTCATCATCTGGCTAACACCTCCTTATCCTTCTAAATGAGCTCAAAAATATATCTGGGTTGAGAAGGTGGAGGGAAGCAGGAGCTCATAATCTTTCTGCTAAACAAACAGTAATATTTTAATTTTTATAAAAAACACTTTAAACAAAAATAGCCCCAAATTCACCAGCAACACCCAAACCACGAGAGGGATAAAGCGTTATGCCTTAAGTTCATAAAGTAATCCTTAAATAAACAAATGGAAGATTCTACTGTGGTGTAAGGAATGCCTGACCCCTAACTTCCTCCTGCCCGACATCCAGAAGGGAGAGTTGGGTCAGACTTCTGTTTACGATAATGTCAGGGTGGGTCCTATGGGTCAACCAGTCTGTTGAAAACATTAAAAATTGGTGGTTAGACTTGAATCCAAACAGGATGGCATCAACACATTGTTGCCTGCTTTTCCCCCCTATTGACGTAAATCCTGTAAATGGTGCAAGAGGCAACCAAAGGAGAACCCTGGAAGGTGGTAAGAGAAGACGAGCTGGTTCAGGGCCCCAAGACTGGAGGAACAATACAGAGGCAGGGCATCTCTGTTCCCCACTCAACAGAGTAAGGACACACAGATTCACTGTTTCCCAAATTCCGACTGAGAAACAGGAGGCAGCCAGGTAGGCTCATCCCTCTCCTGGATGGAAGGGGAGCCCCTTTAACAATATCAAGGGAGTCCACACCACCATCAAGGGGATCCATTAGAGTAAGAAATAAGTGTCCAGGAAGCGCTTACCTTCCCCATCAGACCTGAGACTATCCTCTCCTTCCATGAGACATTGAGACAGGTGGACAGAATGAGAGAAAGGGATCCAGGCATAGTGTCTGATAGTTCTGACCCTGACACTCAGTTTTCTCCTTTGTCAATGTGAAGGCTAGCCTCCTCACTTTCAGAGTTATTTTTGATTAATTTGGTGCAGCTGGCATGAAGTAAGCTATTTAAAGGAGCAGGACAGAGGCCAGTAAACACAGAGCCTGAGCAAGAACATCCCCTTGACCTTGGCTCAGCCAGGTGGGGAGGGCAGACATCGTCCACAGGAGGGACAATGCCTGAGAGTGAACAGGAGAGGTGGGAGAAGAAGCAGAGAGCGGAGACCAGTACCATGCACTCCTGATTTTCTGCTCCTCCCCTGGCTCCATCCAGCCCCACCTCTTTGCCCTCTTGGCCCCAAACTGGGACCATAAACCTTACCTTAGACCCTTCTTCAGAGCTGGGAGATACCTGGTCTCCAATCCTTACTCTGCATCAGCACCAGAGACAGCACCAGTTTCCTTGCCTGGGTCTCCCCAAGGACCAGAGTGTCCCATGGTGGATGGAGCATCCTGGGGGCCCAACCATTTACCAGCCCCCAGTGTAGAGTGGGAGGAGCCTGGGGATGGTTCTGGTGACATCCTAGGTCAATGATGCTGGTCAGGAGTGTCCAGGACCTTCCAGGGTGTGCTGCCATCCCCAGACTTGTGTTCTTCATCCTCTAGAGTTGTTAGCTACGGATTGGGTGCTGTACTGAGGTGAGGATGGTTTAGCCAGGGGCGTCCCAGGTAACTAGGTAGAATAACAAACCACTCTTTGGGCATTATTGATAAGGAAGTATTAATCATTCAAAGGAGACCTTATGCCATTTTGTAGTTGTTGTAAGACCTTGAGAGAAATAAACTTCCCTTTAAATTTTGTAGCTGGCCCCCACCCAGCCTGAGCCCCACCCATCCCTGCAGGAACGCTCTCTGTCTTTCTCCATCTGAGCTGATTTTCACTTTCACTCTGCCACAGGTTGTTCCTCTTTCTGCGTTTTCTCACATTTCTGTCTAGAGCCTTGTGTTCTCTCGCTAGGTGGTCTCAGACTCTCCAGGTCTCCCATCCAACTCTGCCCAGACACTTCCCGCTGTTACTGACCCCAGCTATCCAGAGCCCCAGAGTCGTGAAGCGGCAGGAAGTCTAGGACCTGATAGGGTTGGAAACAGGAACTTCAAGCCCTCCCAACATTGCCCTACATGTGCCCCTCTGTCGGTCCTCACCCTGCTCAGCAGTGACCCCTGAGGTCTGGCTTCCTCCTCCCTTATGACCTTTCCAGGATCTGCTACATCAGGTCATAGGGCCCTCCCCAGGGAACCTCTTATCTGAGTCCCCCAAACACCAGAACAGGGCTCACCAGCTCATCACCCTCAGAGCCAGCATTCTATAGGACTCTGACCTCACTCCTGTTTTTCTGGCAGTGTTGGGGGCTAGAAAGGAGGGATGAGGAAAACTTGAGCTCCTTTGCCACTCTGGACAGGAGAAGGTCCTGGACTCAAGAGCCCAGGGGGGAGGACAAGACACAGGGACATCATGATCATGATCATTGCCTCTCAAATCTGTCTCCCCACCCCCACCTCACCTCTGCACATTAGGAAACCACTTTCATGACTGGGTCCTGCCCCTACACAGAAAAACAAACAGACAAACTTGTTCACCTCTCACTTCCGGGGTCCCAAACTGTCCCTCCCCTGTGGTTGTGAGGAGATGGATGGAAAGGAAAGATATGTACATGTATGTTTCTTTACCAAAATTAAAGCAATGCTTTATGTGAGAGTTGCAACTTCCATTTTACCTTCGGATAGATTTGGGAAGCCTGTCATTTGGCACATATCCAAAACCTGCTATGTAATTTGTCCTTACTGTGCTCAAAGCAAGTCCACAGTGGTTGTGAGAGATACACATTCTTGCCTCCAAGGACTCACTTTCTATAGTTGGAACTTAGGTACACAGTTAAGGAGACTCGTCTTCTCAACTGCTCTCTACCCACCTCCAGTCTGTTCTCCATGGAGAAGCCACAGTGAATTCTAAAAACCCAGTGGTGTCCCTTTTCTGCTTCTATCCCTCCAGCGGCTCCCAATTGCCTAATAGAAACAGTCAAATCCTTTAAGATGACCCAAAGGTGTTACACAGTCCATCTTATTTTGCCCAGGGGCACCTATTTGTAATGCCTAGAACACGCAACAAAACAAAAAGCCGACACACACACAAGGCAAACACAAATTTATTCATTTATTATATCATAAAATTATGACTCTCATATAGTTATAAAATTAAACAAAAAATAATATTTTTTATTGTTGTAAAAAGACACATAACATGAGACCTACCCTCTTAGCCAATTTTTGGGGGGAAGGGGGGATGGAACGTGGGCAATTTATTTAATTTTATTTTTTATTTTTTGTGAAGACTATTTGCCCTGAGCTAACATCCGTTGCCAATCCTCCTCTACTTTTTTCTTTTTTGCTGGAGGAAGATTAGCCCTGAACTAACATCTGTGTCAATCTTCCTCTACTTTGCATGTGGGACATCTCCACAGCATGGTCAATGAGTGGAGTGGGTCCGCACCCAGGATCCAAACCCATGAACCTGGGCTGCTGAAGTGAAGCGTGCAGAACTTTAACCACGGCCGTGGGACCTGCCCCCTAACCAGTTATAAGTGTGCAGGGTTGTTAACTGCAGGTGCTATGTCATACAGCAGATCTCTAGAACTTTTTCCTCTTGCACGACTGAAATTTATACCCATTGAACAGCAACTCTACATTTTATTTAACTCATTAGTCGGAGAACAAGGTGGAAATGAAAGAAGCGCACATTTACATGGAGTAAAGGAATGCTAAAATGAATTTGTGAATGTATGTGAAACTGGCTTGGTGGGGGGTTTCAAGTGCCCCCCAGCAGACAGAATATGCATTTCCATGAACCTGAAGTATTTGCATTGCTATTAATTATCTACAAATTAAAGCATTGTAAAACAGGTCAAAGGCAATAAAATGCTACCATCAGATAACTTCGGAAGAGTGTGCTCTACAGAATGCATAGTTTTGCATTGGAGATAGTCAGTCATCTCATTTTTCTTATTCTAAATTGCCTTATAATTCTTTTTTTCATTATTTTATTAAAATCATAAAGATTTACAACATTGTATAATCCAGGTGTACATTATTATTTATCAGTTTCTGTATGGACTGCATCGTGCTCACCACCAGTAGTCTAATTTTTATCTGTCACCATACTTATGTGTCTCTTTATCTCTTTCAATCTCCCCCTAGACCCTGTCCCCTCTGGTAATCACAAATCTGTTCTCTTTATCCCTGTGTTTGTTTACCTTCCAAATATGAGTGAAATCACGTAGTATTTGTCTTTCTCTATTTCGCTTATTCAAAATAAGGCTTATTTCACTTAACATCATACCTTTCAAGGTCCATGTATGTTGTTGCAAATGGGACAATTTTGTCTTTTTTATGGCTGAGTAGTATTCCATTGTGTATATATATACACATACACACACACGGCATTTTCTATTATGAATAATGCTGCAATGAACACAGGGGTGCATAAATATCTTTGGATTGTTGAGTTAGAGTTCTTTGGATAGACACTCAAGATTGGGATGGCTGGATTGTATGGTATTTTTGTTTTTGATTTTTTGAGAAATCCTCATACTTTTTTCCGTAGTGGCTGCACCTGTTTGCATTCCCACCAGCAGTGTATGGGGGTTCTCTTTTCTCCACACCCTCGCTGATGTTTGTTGTTTTTTGTCTTGCTAATGATAGCCATTCTGAGGGGCATGTGGTGACATCTCATTGTGGTTTTGATTTGCATTTCCCTAGCAATTAGTGATGTTGAGCACCTTTGCATGTATCTGTTGGCCATCTGTATGTCTTCTTTGGAAAATGTCTGTTCACATCCTCTGCCAATTTTTGATCAGGTTGTTTGTTTTGTTGTTGTTGAGTTGTATGAGTTGTTTATATATTTTGGAAATTAACCCCTTGTCAGATACATGATTTCCAAATATTTTCTCCCAGTTGATGGGCTGTCTTTTCATTTTGTTCATGGTTTCCCTGCTTTGCAAAAGCCTTTTAGTTTGATGTAGTCCTATTTAAGTTTTTATTTTGTTTCCCTTGCCTAAGTAGACATGGTATTCAAAAAGATGCTGCTAAGACTGATGTCAAAAAGTGTACTGCCAATATTTTCTTCTAGGAGTTTTATGGTTTCAGGTCTTACCTTAAGTCTTTAATCCATTTTGAGTTAATTTTTATGTATGGCACAGGAAAATGGTCTATTTTCTTTCTTTGCATGTGGTTGTCCAGTTTTCCCAACACCGTTTATTGAAGAGACTTTTCTTTTTCCATTGTATGTTCTTGGCTCCTTTGTTGAAGAGTAACTGACCATAGCTGTGTGGTTTTATTTCTGGGATTTCAATTCTGATACATTGATATGTGTATCTGTTTTTGTGCCAGTACCATGCTGTGTTGATTACTATAGCTTTGCAGTATATTTTGAAGTCTGGGGTTGTGATGCCTCTAGCTTTGTTCTTTTTTCTCAGGATTGCTTTGGCTATTTGAGTTCCATATAAATTTAGGATTCTTTGTTCTACTTCAATGAAGATTGTCACTGGAATTCTGATTGGGATTGCATTGAATCAGTAGATTGCTTTAGGTAATATGGGCCTTTTAACAATGTTTATTCTTCTGATCCACGAGCATGGATTATCTTCCAATTTCTTTTTTCTCTTCTCCAATTTCTTTCAATAGCAGTTTCCATGTAGAGGTCCTTCATCTTCTTGGTTAAATTTATTCCTAGATATTTCATTCTTTCTGTTGTGATTGTAAATGAGATTGTATTCTTGACTTCTCTTTCTGCTCATTAACTGTTAGTGTATAGAAACGCAACTGATTTTTATAAGCTGATTTTGTACCCTGCAATTTTGCTGTAGTAGTTGATTATTTCCAATAGTTTTCTGATGATTTTTAGGGTTATCAATAAATAGAATCATGTCATCTGCAATCAGTAAGAGTTTCATTTTTACCTTTCCTATTTACAAGCAACTTATTTCACTTTGTGTCCAGTTTCGCTGGTCATAACCTTCAATACTGTGTTGAATAGGAGTGGTGAGAGTGGGCACCCTTCTCTTCTTCCTGTTCTCAGAGGAATGGCCTTTAGTTTTTACCATTAAGTATGATGTTGGCTGTGGGTTCGTCATAGATGGCCTTTGTTATGTTGAGGTATTTTCCTTCTAGAAACATTTTATTGAGAATTGTTTTTCAGAAATGCAAGTTAGATCTTGTCAAATACTTCCTCTGCATCTGTTGAGATGATCATGTGAGTTTTATTCCTCATAATGTTAATGGGGTGTATCACATTGATTGATTTGTGGGTGTTGAACCATCCCTGTGTCCCTGGAATAAATCCCACTTGATCATGGTGTATGATCTTTCTAATGTATTGTTGTATTCAGTTTGTCAATATTTTATTGAGGATATTTGCATCTATGTTCATCAGCAATATTGACCTGTAATTTTCCTTCTTTGTACTGTCCTTGTCTGGTTTTGGTATCCGGGTGAGGTTGGCTTCATAGAATGAGTAGGGAAGAGGTCCATCTTCTTCAAATTTTGGAATAGTTTGAGAATGATAGGAATTAAATCTTCTTTGAATGTTTGGTAGAGTTCTCCGGAGAAGCCAACTGGTACTTAATGAGATTTTTTTTGTTTGTTGTGGTGGGCCCACATTGCTATGAATTTCCTTCTTAGAACTGCTTTTGTTGTATCCCATAAGAGTTGGTATGCTGTATTTTCATTGGTCCCCACGTATTTTTAATTTCTCCTTTGATTTCTTCATTTATCCAATGGTTTTTTTGGTTGCATGTTGTTTAGTCTCACATATTTGTGGCTTTCCCAGCTATTTTCTTGTAGTTGATTTCTAGTTTCATAGCACTGTGGTCAGAAAAGATGCTTGAAATGGTCTTCATATTCTTAATTTTATTGAGGCTTGCCTTGTTTCCCAACATATTGTCTATGTTTGAGAATGTTCCACGTGCACTTGAGAAGAATGTGTATTCAGTTGCTTTTGGATGACATGCTCTATATGTATCTATTAACTCGATTTGATCAAGTTTCATTTAAATCCACTATTTCCTTGTGGACAATCTGTCTGGATGATCTATCTATTGCTGAAAGTGGGGGGGTGAGGTCAACCACTATTACTGGGTTGCTGTTAACTTCTCCTTTTCATTCTGATAAGAGTTGTAATAGTTGTTTTATATACTTCGGTGCCCCTGTGTTAGATGCATATATACTCATAAGTGTTATGCCCTCTTGGTGTAATGTCCCTTTTATTATTTTATACTGCCCCTCTTTGTCTCTCCTTGTCTTTTTTATCTTGAAGTCGACTTTGTCTCATATAAGTATGGCAACACCTGCTTTCTTTGGTTTTCCATTTGCTTGGAGTATTGTCTTCCATTCCTTCACCTCAGCCTGTGTCTGTGTTTAGAGCTGAGATGTGTTTCCTGGAGCTATCATATTTTTGCATATTGTTTTTTAATCCATCCAGCTTCTGTGTCTCTTGACTGGAGAATTTAATCCTTTTACATTTAGAGTGATTGCTGATATATGAGAGTTTAATACTATCATTTTATCTCTTGTTTTCCAATTGTTCTATATAACCATTGTTTCTCTTCCCTTGTATTTCTGACTGCCATTTCATTTTGGTAGTTTTCTGTGGTTGCTTTCTCTTTTTTCATGAATTGTGGCTCTGCTTGGATTTTTTTTATCGATTACCACGAGGTTTGTATAAGACATCTTGTAAATGAGAGAGTTCATTTTCTGATAGCCTCTTATCTCCATTAGCCTAAGTAGGTTCCATCGCTATCCTCTTCCCCTTCTGAGTTATGGTCACAATTTATTCTGTTTTGTGTTGTGAGTTGGTGTCTAAGTTGAGGTGTTTATAGTTACTTTTGATGTTTTCCTTCCTTTTATCTTTTAAGTTATAATTAAGTATTTGCTACCTTGTTCTGAAAGAGGGCTGTGGTTTTCTGATTTTGTCTGTCTTTTTTTATCTCCTTGCTTAAAGCTTTGTAGACTTTCATCTTTTTGTTTCAGGTAGGAGAGCTTCCTTCAACATTCCTTGTAAGGGAGGTGTAGTGGTGATAAACCTCCTCAGCTTTTGTTTATCTGGAAAAGCTTTTATTTCTCTATTATGTCTGATGGAAAATTTCACTGGATAGAGTATTATTAGCTGAAAGTTTTTGTCTTTATTATTTAAAATATATCATTCCATTCTCTCTTAGCCTATAAGGTTTCTGCTAGAAAATTCACTGAAAGAGAGACAAGAGCTCCTTTGCAGATTATTTTCTTCTGCCTTGCTGCCCTTAGTATTTTTTAATTTTTCATTAACTTTTGCCAGTTTTACGATTATATGCCTTGGGGAAGGTCTTTTACCATTGATGTAATTAGGAATTCAATTTGTTTCCTGTATTTGTAAGTCTGGTTTCTTCCCCAGGTTTGTGAAGTTCTCAGGTATTATTTCTTTGAACAAGCTCTCTGCTTCTTTCTCCCTCGCTTCTCCCTCTGGAATGTCTATAATCTTTATCTTGCTTTTCCTAATTGAGTTGATATTTCTCAAAGAATTCTTTCACTTTTTAAAGATCTTATTTCTCTCTCCTCCTCCATCTGAAGTGTTTCTCTATGTCTATCCTCTAAGCCACTAATTCTTTCCTCTATAATATCAGCTCTATTTTTTTAGGATTCTAGGTGATTTTTTATCTTGTTAATTGTGTTCTTCATATTCAGAATTGCTGCTTTCTTTTTATACGTTCAATTTTTTGGTTAAGTATTCCTTCTTATTATTAATTTTATTTCTGAGCTCATTGAACTGTCTTTTTGAGTTTTCTTGTAACTCGTTGAGTTTCTTTATGACAGCTATTTTGAATTCTCTGTCATTTAGGTTGTAAATTTCTGCGACTTCATGGTTGGTGTCTGCAGACTTGTCATTTTCCTTCTGCTCTGACTTGTGCTGCAGTTTCTCCTTGCGTTTGATGAACTAATCCTTTGCCAGTGCATTTGTAGTTATATCAGTTTGCACATTCCATCTGTTACCAGTGGGGGAAGTCAGGAGCTGTGGTGCTGATCCCACCCCACTTCCTGAAACTTGTTAGGTACAATAGGTGCTTCCCTTGGCTGAAGAAACATTCATAGGGGAGCTCAGGGCTGCCGCCTCCTCTTCTTACAGTCACACCAAGGTGGGTTCTGACTTGCACAACCTCGGTGTCACTATGGGTGCTCCTTGATCAGAAAGCATTTGTGCATGCTTTCTGCACACAGGGCTGCTGGGGAAGGGTGAGGGAGTGCTCACCTGTCTCCACTACTTCCTGGATAGCCAGTCCATCCACCTGCAGATGTACAGCTCCATGGGTCATCTTGTAATGCTGTGTGAGCATCCTTCATTGGTCAACGAATGTCCATTTAATTGCAGTTCAAGGCAGGAGAGAGAAAGGGAACAGTTCACTCTGCCATGTCACTCTGTGACTTGACATTTTAGTATTCATTCTTGGAAACTTTTTTCAAGTGAGAGGAATCAGCCATTGCTCTGTCATTGAGGTTGTGATGCCTTTACTCAGTATGCTGTTGCCGTTTCTTGGTGGTCATTAATTGTTGTAATGTTTAGGGATCTATTTATGTCTGTGGTCGCAATTACCAATCTCTTTTCTGTGGCTTCTGCTTTACCCACTTTGAGTTTACAAAGACAAACACTTGCTTTTCCTCCTGTGGCTTCATCTCTGTAGGACCACCCCACCTCCACCCCATTCCCTCCAACCCTGCAGATCTATTTGCTTTTCCCTGGACATGCACAGGCCTTGTTCCTCTTTGTGCTCTCTGTTCCTCCTTCCTACAATTCCCTTCCACCCATATCATCTTTCTGCCCCTGCATACCCCTCATACTCGACTTCACATGCTGTCCCCTCCAGGAAGCCCTCCTGGCCCTGCTAGTCTCATTTAGATTGATATCCTCAGAGATCCTGCAGCCCAGTGTCACCACAATCACATGTATCCTGCAGTGTTGTTAGCACCTGTTCCCAAGTCCCCACTCCCCACCAAATTGTGAGTTTCTAACAGTGAGCCCCCTCAGAGATATCTCATTAAGTCAGTCAACTGGTGTCAAGTGAAAGCAGAAATGATGAAAAAGTTTTCAGAGTCAATCTGGGTTCTGATTGAATGGAACATAGATCTGAGTTAGGGCTGACAACCTGTATGGGCATCTAAAGAAGCCCAAAACCCCCCTTCTGTGGTTTCTGGGACCTGAATCCAGGAAGACAGTCCATCAGAGCAGAGATGAATCTACATTATTGAGTGCAGAGAAAGATGGGGCCTAAGCAGTGACCTGGGCTCCTGCTCACTTCCTCTCTCTGGGTCCCTCTCAGACTCTGGGCCTCTGTCAGTCTCTGTCTGTGTGTCTGAGTCTGTCCCTCTCAGCCAATCTCCATCTGTATCTTTCCTCTTTATCTTGATCTCTTTGTCTCTCCCATCTTCTGTCTCTTTTTCTCCAGCACCCACAGTCCTGGAGAGTGGCTCATCTCTTTCAGTCCTGGACTACAAGTCCTTTTGTCTGGTCTGTGTTGTCAACAGCAACTCATCTGCCAGAGTGAGCTGGGCCCAGGAGAGCCAGATCCTGAGTTCCTCACAGCCCTCAAACCCTGGGGTGCTGAAGCTTCCTTGAGTGCACATCTGAGATGATGGGGAATGCATATGCCAAGCTCAGAACCCTATGGGATTCAGCACTTCTCTCTGAGCCTCTCTGCAGAGTGAGTGTCCTTGAGCTGCACACTGGACTTAAACCCCACAATGCCCTTCAGCTCACTGGTCCCTGAGCAGGTGGCCCCAGAGCCCTCTGTCCAAGTGCTGCAAGGCCAAAGTGTGGAGTGGGATGAGGCCTGGGTGTGGGTGGTCCCATATCCAGTGATGGAGGAGGGCCTGGAGAGCCAATGTCCAGAGTCCTGCTGGTAGCGGAAGGACACAGGATTGGGGTGGAACAGGTGAATCTGTCCTGGTCCCACTTTCCCACAGGGAGATCAGGGCCCATGGTGGAGGTGGTTCTGGTGGCCACTGGGAAAGCAGCTATGAAGACCCTGCTCCTCCTCCTCTGCTTCATCTTCCTCAAGTGAGCACTGCCCCCGGGAGAATGGGAGGCATGGGGGAGCAGGAGGCACTTGGATGAGTTCCAGAACCAGTGCCAAAGGGTGCTGGGTCAGGGGGCAAGGCATGCAGGAGGATGACTGGGGCTGTTTGGGGTGAGGATCCATACTGACAGCCATCAGGCCCACTTGAGTGTCCAAGATGGGAGGTCACTGTGTGGACAAGACGGCCTGTGGATCCAGACTTGTGCTCTCCCACCTCAGTCACCCTTCCAGCCTCTGTATAGGGAGGAAGAGGTGATTCTGCTGCCCGCTACAGCAGGATCTGACTAGACTGAAAGATTCTGGTCTCTTCCCTCAAAACGAAGTCCTGAAGGAGGATCAAGGCATTTCTCACAAGTGGCATGTGGGACAAAAACCATCCTGGGTTAATCCCTCAGGTGAGTGACACAGGTGTCTCACCTCCCAACTTCCCACTGCACACCTCCCCAGGGATGGTTCCCATGAATGCTCCATTCAGTATGGCCAAAGTAGAGCTACCATCTTCCCCTCCAGGGCGACTTCTCTGCTGGATCCTCTCACACACTGATGACAGCGTGGTCCCCATCTCCAAGGCCAAAAGCAGCATGTGGCTCTCCATTTCACCTCCCTCCTTTCTGTGTGATCTAATAAATCATAAAGTCTTTTCCATCCTTCATCCTAATCACGTCTCATTTTGCTACCCATCTTCTCCCCATCCCGACCCTGGTCAGTTCTAGGGCCTCATCTCTTCCCTTGGTCTCTCAACCCACCTCATCTCTGCTTCCACCTCTGTCCTCAACACAGGCCTCTAGACTGGGTTTTCAGAGACCATCTTTGTCCTGGACAATGAACAGCTATGTATCCTCTGCATGGCCAGATACATAGCTGCAATCCCCTCAGGCTGGATTTGAAGGCCTGGTGTGGACTGTCCCCTGCTAGACTCTCCTCGAGATCCTTCCCTCTTCCTGTATCTGGAAATGTGTCCACCCTCATCCGGGCCAAGGCTCTGAGACTTTGCATGTGCAGATCATTCTCCTGAAATGCCCTTCCTTCCTCATTCCTGCCTCTCCAAGTCCTGCTCATCCCTCAGGCTCAGTCATAAATGTCAACAAGTGTGTGTGTGTCATTGGAAAGTTCTGAACAGAGTGACATTCAGTCATTTATTCATAGACTCATTTAACAAGTGTTATTGCACACTTCCAATGGGCCATCATTGTCACAGGTGCTAGAGGTGCATTGGTGACACAACTTCAAGACTTACTGGCATCCAAAGGATTTGAAGAGACACTTATGCAAAGAAGACACATAAATGACCAAGGAGCCCAAGAAAAGATGGTAAACATCATTAATCATTAGAGAAAGGCAAATCAAAACCACAATGAAATATGACTTCACACCTGTTAGGACAGCTATATATATATTTTTTAAAAACAGAAAATCACAAATGTTGGTGATGATGCAGGCAAATTGGAACACTCATACATTGCTGTGGGCATGAAAAATGATGCAGCCTCATGGAAAATCCTTTGGAATTTCCTCCAAAAGTTAAAGATAGAATCAGCACATGACCCAGCACTTCCACTTCTAGATATGTACTCAAAGGAATTGAAAGCATGGGTGCAGTGGATCCCTGCATGCCATTGTTCATAGCAGCATCATTCCCAGTAGCAATGGATCTAACCCTAGAGTTCATCAACTGAAGAATGGATGAACCAAATGTGGTATATACATACACTGGAATATCATTCAGCCTTAAAGAGGAAGGAATGATATTCTGACACATGCTACCACATAGACGAACATTGACAACAATATGGCAAATGAAACAAGCCAGACATAAAAGAACAAATATTGCATGACACTGCTTATATGAGCCACCTACAAAGACAAATTCATAGAAACAGAAAGTAGAGCGGAAGCTGCTTGGACTAGGGGATGAGGGTTGGGGAGTTGTTGTGTAACTGTGAAGAGTTACTGTTTGGGATGACAGAAGTGTTCAGGAAACAGAGAGTGGTGATGGTTGCACAATATTGTGAGTTTACCTGGTATCACTGACTGAACCATATAAAATGTTAAAAACATCAAGTTTTATTTTAGGGATATTTTACCACAGTAAAACAAAGGAAACAAGAAGCATTCCTGTCATCAAGATGCTATCATTGTGGAGAGAAGAATAAACAATAAATAAAAGCACAGCATGTCAGATCTCTACACGTGTTTGGAGGAAATCACTCAGGGAACAGAGACTGTGACATAATGGGGTGGGTTTTCTGCATTGGAGAGTGTGATGTGAGGGAGGTGATATTTAAACAAGGACTTGCAAGCAAGTAGGAAGGAGGCTCTGTGTTTCCCTAAGAGAAAAGTACGCCAGTAAGATGGAAAAGGGGCAGGAGTGAGAGTCATGGTGCTGAGGCAGAAGCAGATGTGGTATGGTGGAAACAAGAGACAAATGTGTGACAGCACAGAAAGGATGGTGCAGACCCCATGGAAGATCATTGCAGGCCAATGCATGATTCTGGAAGCCTTTGAGGGGAGCAGATGGATGACTAGGCCCAAGAGTTAGCAGGGTCCCAATGGTTGCTATATTCAGAATTGTCCAGAGCGATTCAAGGGCAGCAAAAAATAAATGTGGCATGTCACTACTGGGCACTCCAGGCAACTGCTGATGGTGTCCTGTACCAGGGGCATTGTGTAGGTAGGGAGGATACATTTGGGAAACATTTTGAAAGTCAAGCTGACTGAATCTTCTAATGTACGTGGTAAGTGGGGGAAAGAGAAGAGCAAGGATGGTGCTGAAATCTTACCCCTGAGTAACTAGAAGGATGAAGTTGTGTCCAACGGACAACATCAGAGAGTAGGATTTGGAAGGGTGCTAATCATTCTGAGAAGTGACTTGAAAACCAACTGGGGATGTCAGCTAGAGATCTGGATAAGAATGTCTGGAGATCAGGAGAGAGGCCCAGACTGCAGATGTTAAAATGTATAGCCAGTGTAAGGTGATGACTATAGATGAGATAAAAAAAAAAAAAAGAGAGGGGATAATAAGAGAATGGAAGTGATTCAAAAAATTAAAAATAGAGGACCAGCATCAGGGCAGAGAGAGCTTTCCCAGTAATCTCTCCTCTCCACCATACAATGAAAAATACATTTATACTCCAACAGAGGACATCCAAACACAACACAAAAGACATCTGAGAGGCCCACACAGCCATATGATGGAGAGCAGAGAGGCTGGAGCCCTCCTCAGAGGAGGTGGAATGGGATAAGAGAAAACTTTGCTCCCTCCCCAAAAGACTGGGTTCCAGGACCACTGGTGGCCTTTGAGAGGGAAGAAACATGGTAGAGGATGTTGGTTCGTGGGAACATCAAAGATCCCTGAGGACACTCACAGCATAGTGGAAAGCCCATAATAAGGTGAAAGCTAACTCGGAGGTGACCTCATCAAGCCAAGACCTCAGGAGAGCAGATAGTTAGGGCAGATTGAGGAAATTCCGACAGCATGCAGAAGAAAGTGCCCCTCCCTTCCACCTGCTCAGCACTAGCTCCAGTGCCTGGAATGTTGGCAGAACACAGAGGGTTCAGAATACACAGCTGTTGATCCCCACCCAGTGGCAATAGGCAGGAATTGCCACCAAATAATACCATGATGCACAGAAACAGAGCCATGCCCTCTAGCAATATCAAAAATTATAAATATCAAAAATTACCCAGAAATCAATCTTGAGGACACAGAAATATGTAATCGAAATGACAGAGAATTCAAAATAGCTATCAGCAAAAAACTCAGGGAATTAAAAGAGAATGTAGAGAAACAATTTAACAAGTTCAGGAGTTACATCACAAAAGAGATCAAAGCTATAAAGAAGAATCAATCAGAAATATTGGAGATGAAAGACACAACAAAGGAGATAAAACAAAATATGGATTCCTCAAATACTCGAACTGACATCATAGTTGAGCAAACCAGCATAATGGAGGCTAGACATGTTGAAATGCTCCAGATAGAGGAGGAGAGAGAACTAAGACTAAAACTAAATGAAGAAAGTCTCTGAGAAATATCCGACTGAATTAGAAAATGCAACATAAGAATTATAGGGAAACCAGAGGGAGAAGAGAAGGAGAATGGAGCAGAAAGCTTGTGCAAAGAAATAATAGCAGAGAACTTCCCAAACATAGGGAATAAGATGGAAATCCATGTGGAAGAGGCTATCAGACCTCCTAAATATGTCAGTGTGAAAAAAAATACTGTTAGGCATATAGTAGTGAAATTGGCAAAAGTGAATGACAAAGAAAAAATACTAAGGGCAGCAAGGCAGAATAAAATAGCCTATAAAGGAACCCCTATCAGGCTTTAAGCAGATTTCTCTGTGTAAACCTTACAGCCTAGGAGAGACTGGAATGACATATTCAAATCTTTGAAGGACAAAAACTTTCAGCCAAGAATACTCTAGCCAGTGAAAATATCCTTCAGATAAGATGAAGAAATGAAAACTTTCCAAGATAAACAAAAGCTAAGGGAGTTCATAGTCATGAGACCACCCCTACAAGAAATCCTCAAGAAGGCCCTCATACCTGAAAAACAAAAAGAGAGAAAGGGGTTACAAATCATGGTGTAAAGAGATAAATAGGCAGACAAAATCAGAAAATTGTAGCTGTAACCAGAACAGGTTAGCAAATACTCAAGAATATCATTAAAGATAAAGGGAATGAAAATACCAAAAACAAAGATAATCTTGTCATCTTACTCACAAACTCACAACACAAGATGGAATAAGATGTGAGAAAAACAACTTATCAGGGGGAAATGAAAGGGACCGAATGAGTTTATTGTAAGGAAATAAGAGGCCATCAGAAAATGGACTATCTTATCTATACAATTTTGAATATAGAGCTCATGGTAACCACTAAACAAAAAAGCAGAACAGAGACACAAATAATAAATAAAGTTAAGAGAAAGGAACACAACATAAAAAACTACATGGCTCAATTGGTAGGCCAAAATACACAGGATGAGAAAAGGAAATTCAAGAGAAATGGAAAATGAGTGGTAAAATGGCAGAGTTAAGCCCTCATATGTCAATAATCACCCTAAACATAAATGAATTGAATTCTCCAATAAAAAGACACAGAATGGCGAGATGGATTAAAGAATAAGACCCAACAATATGCTGCCTCCAGCAAACACACCTCAGCTCCAATGACAAACACAGGCTCAGAGTGAAGAGGTGGAAGATGATACTCCAACCTAATGGCAAACAAAAGAAAGCAGGTGTCACAATACTTATATCAGACAAAGCAGACTTCAAGATAAGACAGGTAAAGAGAGACAAAGAGGGGTAGTATATGATGATTAAAGTGACACTCCACCAAGAAGACATAACACACAAATATCTATGCACCCAACACAGGAGCACCTAAGTACATGAAGTAACTATTAACAAACCTAAAAGAAGATATTCATAATAACTCAATGATAGTAGGGGACTTCAACACTCCAATCGCATCAATGGATCGATCATCCAGACAGAAAATCAATAAGGAAACAGTGGAATTAAGTGAAAAGCTAGATCAGTTGGACTTAATACACATATATAAGACACTCCATCCAAAAACAGCAGAGTACACATTATTCTCAAGTGCACATGGAATATTCTGAAGGATAGGTCAGATGTTGGGAAACAAGGCAAGCCCCTATAAATTTAAGAAAATTGAAATAATAACAAGCAACTTTTTCAATCACAATGCTGTGAAGCTAGAAATTAATTACAAGAAAAAAGCTGAGAAAGAGACAAAGATGTGGAGACTAAATGACAGGCTATTGGACAACCAATGGATCATTGAAAAAATTAAAGAAGAAATCAAAAATTATATGGAGACAAATGAAAATGAAAACATACCATACCAACTCATATGGGATGCAGCAAAAACCGTTTTAAGAGGGAAATTCGTTGCAATACAGGCACACCTTAACAAACAAGAAAAACCCCAAATAAGCAATCTCAAATTACGCCTAACTGAATTAGAAAAAGAAGAACAAATAAAGTCTAAAGTCAGCAGAAGGAGAGACATAATAAAAATCTGAGCAGAAATAAATGCTATTGAAACAAAAAAGGCAGTAGAAAGGATCAATGAAACAAAGAGTTGGTTCTTTGAGAAGACAAACAAAATTGACAACCTCCTAGCCAGATTTACATAGAAACAAAAGACAGAAAGTTCAGATAAATAAAATTAGAAATGAAAGAGGAGAAATAACAACAGACTCCACAGAAATACAACAGATTAAAGGAGAATACCGCAAAAAGCTATATGCCAACAAAATGGACAATCTAGAGGAAATGGATAAATTCTTAGACTCTTCCTGCCTCCCAAAGTTAATCAAGAAGAAATAGATCATCTGAATAGACCAATCACAAGTAAAGAGGTTGAAACAGTAATCAAAAGCATCCCCAAAAATAAAAGCCCAGGACTAGACAGATTCCCTGGAGAATCCTACAAAACTTTCAGAGAAGATTTAATACCCATCCTTCCCAAGCTATTCCAAAAAAATTAGGGAAGATGGAATGCTTCCTCACACATTCCTTGATGCCAAAATCACTCTGATACCAAAGCCTGAGAAAGACAACACAAAAAGGGAGAGCTACAGGCCAACATCACTGGTGAACACAGATTCAAAAATCCTCAACAAAATATTAGCAACCTGAATACAGAAGTACACCATAAAGATAATACATCATGATCAATTGGGATTTATACCAGGGACACAGGGATGGTTCAACATTCGCCAATCAATCAATGTGATACACCACATTAACATAATGGGGGAATAAAAGCCACATGATCATCTCAATAGATGCAGAGAAGGCATTTGCCAAGATCCAACAGCCATTTATGATAAAAACTCTTAACAAAATGGGAATAAAAGGAAATTACCTCAACGTAATAAAGGCTATATATGACAAACTCACAGGTAACATCATACTCAATAGGGATAAACTGCACGCAATCCCTCTGAGAACAGGAACAAGACAAGGATGCCCACTCTCTCTGCTTTTATTCAACATAGTACTGGAGGTTTGGGCCAGAGCAACGAGGCAAGAGAAAGGAATAAAAGGAATCCAAATAGGCAAGGAAGAAGTGAAACTCTCACTGTTTGCAGATGACACGATCTTATACATAGAAAACCCCCCAAAAAAATCCATTGGAAAACTAATAGAAATAATTAACAACTACAGTAAAGTTGCAGGGTACAGAATCAACTTGCAAAGATCAGTTGCTTTTCTATACTCCAATAATGAAGTGACAGAAAGAGAACTCAAGAATACAATTCAATTTCCATCAAAACAAAAAGAATAAAAAGTATCTAGGAATAAAGTTAACCAAGGAGGTGAAGGATTTATACAATGAAAACTATAAGACAATATTGAAAGAAATAGATGATGACATAAAGAGATGGAAAGAGATTCCATGCATATAGACTGGAAGAATAAGCTTAGTTAAAATGTCCATACTACCCAAAGCAATCTACAGGTTCAATGCAATACCAATCAAAATCCCAATGACATTCTTCATGGAAATAGAGCAAAGAATCCTAAAATTCATATGGGGCAACCAAAGGCTCCAAATTGCTAAAGAAATCTTGAGAAAAAAGAACAAAGCTGGAGGTATCACAATCCCTGACTTCAAAACATACTACAAAGCCATAGTGATCCAAACGGCATGGTACTGGTACAAAAACAGGCACATGGATCAATGGAACAGAACTGAAAGCCCAGTGAAAAAACCACACATCTATGGACAGCTAATCTTTGACAAAGGTACCAAGAACATACAATGGAGAAAAGATAGTCTCTTCAATAAATGGTGCTGGGAAAACTGGGCAGCCACACGCAAAATAATGAAAGCAGACCATTATTTCATGCCATATACAAAAATAAACTCAAAATGGATCAAAGACTTGAAGATAAGTCCTGAAACTATAAAACTCCTGGAAGATAATATAGGTAGTACACTCTTTGACATCGAACTTAAAAGCATCTTTTCGAATACCATGTCTTCTCAGACAAGGGAAACAAAAGAAAAAATAAACAAGTGGGACTTCATCAGACTAAAGAGCTTCTGCAAGGCAAAGGAAACCAGGACAAAACAAAAGGATGACCTGCCTATGGGAAGAAAATATTTGCAAATCGTATATCCAACAAGGGGTTAATTTTCCATAATATATAAAGAACTCTCACAACTGAACCTCAAAAAATGGGCAGAGGATATGAACATTTCTCCAAATAAGATATATAGATGACCAATAGGAACATGAAAAGATGTTCAACATCACTAATCATGAAGGAATAAAAACCACACTAAAATAGCACCTTTCAACCATTAAAATGGTTATCATCACTAAGACCAAAAATAGCAAGTGTTGGAGATGTGGAGAGAAGAGAACCCTCATCCACTGATGGTGGGAATGCAAACTGGTTCAGCCACTATGGAAAACAGTATGCAGATTCCTCAAAAAAACTAAAAATAGAACTACCATATGACCCAGCTATCACATTACTGGGTATCTATCCATAGAACTCAAAATCAACAATTCAAAGAGACTTATGCACCCCTATCTTCATTGCAGCATTATTCACAACAGCCAAGACGTGGAAGCAACCCAAGTTCCCATTGGCCAATGATTTGCTAAAGAAGATGTGGTATACATATAAAATGGAATACTACTCAGCCATGAAAAAAGACAAAATCATCCCATTCACAACAATATGGATGGACCTGGAGAGTATTATGTTAAGCAAAATAAGCCAGACAGAGAAAGATAAACATCATATGATTTCACTAATATGTGGAAGAGAAACAAACACGTGGACAAAGAGAACAGTCCAGTAGTTACCAGGGGAAGGGGGCTGGGGGACAGGCACAGGGGATGAAGGGGAGCACTTGTATGGTGACGGACAAGTAATAATGTACAGCTGAAATTTCACAATGTTGTAAACTATTATGAACTCAATTTTAAAAAGTAAACATTATGATAAACTGCTAGATTTTTCCAAATAAAAAAAATCAAGAACACGTGGTTAACACACCTCCAAACGTACTTCTCCTGCTGGGTTCTCCATCTCCCCAATGACCCTCTTGTTCCTGGGTCTCTGGTACCCAACAAGAGACTTAGCTCTGTCCAACCCCAGTTCTCCATCACCTCTTCCCGCTCCCATGTGCTGGAAAGCTTGTTTGTGCTCCATCTGACTATAGGTTAATACAGCCACTCTCTTTCAGCTGAGCTCCCCTCTTAGTCTTTGTCCTGCTTCAGCCCTCCCATCTCTCCTCCCCAGCACATTAGCATTACCTCCATGATGAAATGCACTGCTTCTCCACACTGCCAAAAGATGAGCAACAAACAACTTGGTCTGGCATTTGGGGCAGGAAAACCAGAGTCACCTTCAGTGCTTCACTCCTCCTACGCTGGCCTGCCTGCTCAGCTCAATTGGAGGAAGATTTTTATATCTCAGAATCATTGCTTGGCTGTCCCCAATTACTCACATTTCTATATCAACCTGCCCTACTCCTGCTCACCCTTTGATCTTTGACGTCCATTTATTTATTAAACTGACTAGTGTGGACACTGCTGTGAGAGTTTTGAGCGCTTGGTCAACAATCACCCATGTATTCATCTACTCCTCCAGCCATGATCTTCCTTTTCTCAATTGTTCTGAGAGCTTGGGTAATATCTATATTTTTACAAATACATACGTTACAAATATAAAATATCCATGCTGCCAAGCACTTACATTTATTGGGGAGGGGGATGAATATAATGAACAAATAAGAAGTGAAAATATGCAAGAAATAAGTGCCCTGGAGGGAAATGAATCGGGTGAACAGGGAGGGATGGTCCCGGGGACTTGAGTCTTTGAGAAAACATCTTCAGGAGGTGAAAGAGTGCGGTGGGAGCTTTGAGAGAGGATCACTGAGGGCTCTCAACAGATGGAGCAGCAAGTGCTAGGACTCTGAGGCTGGGGAATCCCTGATGTGTTGGAGAAACAGCAAATGAGACAGTGTTCCTAAAGCAGAGCTATGTTGGGGTGGGGAGTGGGTAATGGTGGGGAGGGAATGAGGATGGAGAGGCATGGAGGCTGCAAATATCACAGGGTCCTGCAGTTCACCATCATTACTTATGCATTTTGTGCCATCCATTGCTTGTGTTTCTGTGTGTGCCTCCTTCACTATTCGCACAGAACACTTCACTTCTGACACCAGATGTGGGGTGGGGGAGGGGGGATTCCCCACACCAAGAAATTCTCTGCAACACCAACTGGGGGTCCTACAATTTAACTCAATTATAACACTATCTGCTTGGAGATAGCATCTGGTTTCACATGGTAAGGGCTCAGTCCCACAATTCTGTCTCCCCCTCCCCACTTCAGACGCCAATCTCAAGTCCAGGCAGCCTCCTGTGCTTCTGAGCAACAGCTATAAATTGGAAGTTCCTACAAATCCCTGAATGGGTTCAGTTAATTTGCTAGAATGGCTCAGATAATCAGATAATTCAGGACAACAGTTTGCTTGCTGTATACTGGCTTACTTTAAATGGCTAAGATAAAGGATACAGATGAACATCCAGATGAAGAGATGCATAGGGCAAGGTATGTGGGAAGGGGCTGGGGCTCATATGCCTTCTCTGGGAGCACCACTTTCTCAGCACTTCCATGTGTTCACCAACCAAAATAAGCCAGAAAGAGAAAGACAAATACTGCATGATTTCTCTCATGTGTGGAAGATAACACATATACAGATAAAGAGAACAGATTAGTGGTTATCATCGGGGACCCTTCCCACATGGGAAGGGGTGGGCGAAAGGGGTAAAGGGGCACATACGTATGGTGATTGACAAAAATTAGACTGCTGGGGGTGAGCACATAAGGTTTATTCAGAAATTGATAAATAATAGTGTACACCCAAAATTATACAATGTTATAAACCATTATGATCTCAATAAAATTACTGGAAAAAAATAAAATGATGTATGAAGACAAAAAAAAAAAAGAGAATTTCTACCTGGAAGGGTTGCTGTGAGCATTAAATAAAGGCACATATGGAACAGACATAGCAAAAGTCCTCTTACACTGTGAGAGTTGGGTGCCTACTGGTTCCTTCTCCCTTGAACAGAGAGACCTTAGTGACATTTCTCCCAGAGGCTGGGTGTGCTCTGTCCCAGACACCACATCACAACATGTCAGTTCACTGTCTGCTGGAAGCCCTCCCATGGACCCCTGACCTGACTGGGCCTCCAGCATCATCTCCCTCCACTCCTGAATCTTCCCTTTCCATCCTGCCCGCCTCCTACTAGCCCTACTATGGGCACAATCAGATATTAACATTCAGAAAATTTCCTAAAACTCAGAGGTGACCATCGTCAAAATTCTCCATCTCCTCAGCCCAAATGAATAATTTACAAGCTTCTCAACTTGACGTTCTAAGTCAAGGATCAGGAACATTTTTTTGGTAAAGGGCCAAGTAGCAAATATATCAGGCTTTGCAAGTTGTATGTCCCTTGTTGCAACTATTCACCTCCCTGTTTGCAGCACAAAAGCAGCCATGGACAATCTGCAAGTGAATTAACGTGGCTGCGTTGCAACAAACTTTTATTTACAAAAGCAGGCAGCCCACGGACTGTAGATTTCTGACCTCTGTTCTAGACTGTTCTTAATCTCACCCTGTCTACTTCTCCATTGCCATATCCTAACCCATCAACCCCTCGAGTCATTCTCTAGGTACTCACGTTCTGTTGCATTCCTCACTGTCTTTGTGCTTCTGATGAGGATTTTAGGCTGGTTAATTTTAAAACTGCAGATGAGAAGCAGACTCCGAGGAGTGGAATTTGCTTTCCCTTTGATGAGAGACAGTTGCGTTTGTGAAGGAAATCTCCATGCCTCCCTCTTTGCACCAGGAGGAAGGGGGGATGGCCTTATCTATGGAAACTCTTAATGGGGAAGGCAAGAACTTAAGTTGTTTACTGTCTGGCAACCTCACATAACTGACTCCCCCCGCCCAAAATCCTCCTTTGTCTTTGGCTGAGGATAATATCTAAGCGGTGGCTTCTGCCATTTACTCAATCCGGTTTGATTCTTATCTAAAAGTTGTGGGACCGCCCAATGGCTGGACCCTACCAGCACTGGTACCATTTTAACTTTTTTTGTCTCGTAAAGAGATAACTCACATACCTATGCCTTAAATTTAGCCTCACTCTCCACCCAGGTTGGCAGCAGTAGCAGGGGCAGCAGCAGCTCCCCATGCCAGCAGCATCTCTGACTGCCCGTGGGTCCCGTCCCCACGCAGCAGCCCTGACTGCCCATGGGTCCTGTCCCCATGCTATTCCTTACTATTCTCTAAATAAAAGAGCACTACTGCCAGATCTTGAGAGTCCAAGAAATCTTTCTTTCGACTCCTCGGCTCACCGACCCCGCATCATTTCCACATCCCTCCTCCAGGAAGGCCCAGCACCATGTCATCATCTGGCATCTTCTTATGCTTCAAAATGAGCTCAGAAATATATTTCTGGGCTGAGAAGGTGGAGGGAAGCAGGAGCTCATAGACTTCCTCCTAAAAAAAAAAAAAGAGAATATTTTAATTTTAATAAAAATCAGTTTAAACAAAAATAATCCAAACTTTGCCAGCAGCACCCAACCCATGACAGAAACAAAGCATAGTGCCATAAAGTTCATTAACTGATTCTTAAATCAACAAATGGAAGATTCTGATATTGTGTAAAAAAGGCTGATCCCTAATCTGCCTTTGGCCTGCCCTACATCCAGAAGGGAGAGTAGAGTCTGATTTCTATTTGTGATAATGTCAGGGTGGGTCATATGGATCAACTTGTCTGTTGAAAACATTAAAAATTGACTGTTAGACTTACAATCCAGACAAGATGTTATTGCCACATTGTTTCTTGCTTCTCCTCTCTAGTCACAACTATAAATCCTGTAAATGGTGCAAGAGGCACCCAGAGGAGAATTCTGGAAGGTGATAAGAAGAAGGGGAGCTGGTTTAGGACCCCAGGACTGGAGGAACAATATAGAGGCAGGGCATTTCGGTCCCCCACCCAACAGAGTCAGGATGCTCAGACTCACCATTTCTCAAATCCAGACCAAGAAACAGAAGACAGTCAGGTAGCACTGTGAAATAGTTCAAAGGCAATAAAATGCTAAAATCAAATAACTCCGGAAGGGTGCGCTAAAAAAATGCATAGTTTTTCATTGGAGATAGCCAGTCATCTCATCTTCTTCCAAATTTACTTAGAAATCTTAAAGCAAATATTTATCGATCATCTAATATTTGCCAAGCATCTTTATAGGCAGAATGGATCCTGCAGTGAATGGAAGAGACACAAGATCCTTTGTGAAGGTTACATTTTAAAGGCAGGAGAGACAGCCAAAGAATAATTATGCAGATTATGTATATTATGGTGACTGGTGATAAGGAGTTTGGAGAAAAATGAAACAGGAAAGATAATATAGGGAATATGGGAAGGATTATACTCTTCAGTATGTTCCGTGGACATTAACATTGAGAAACTGACATTTGAGTATGTACACATACACACACACACAATAGGCACTTTACACAGACACACACAGCTTAGACATGCACAAAGAAAAGATCACAGATGCACGTATATATGCACACAGAGGCACGTATGATACAGGCTCAACATAAGGTTGACATAAGAGAAGCCATATTGTAGAAAGGAAACCATATTGTAACTTTAGGTGTCCTCTGACTGCCCAGCCCAGAATGTTCTATAGATTTTGTGGCCCCTCCCAGCTGTTTTAAGTTGCTAACTGTTCTTTTGAGTTCCTTAGGAATGTGATGAGCCC
>NC_060279.1:87633012-87644032 GCF_021613505.1 Equus quagga
TCCTAAGTGGACTCACGGTCGTGTTAACTTGCATTTTGTGACTAGGTCATTATGTTTGAGAACATTTGTATTTCTTTGTGGACATTTTTTTAATGATACGAAGAAGTTCTTTTTGTATTAAAGACATCAGCTGAGTGTTAGTTGAGAGGATTTATTTCCAGTCTTTTGATGGCCTTTTGACTTAGTGTAAGGTGACTTTATCAGGTGAAAATGGGCAATCTTTTTTGAGTCGCATTTAGTGGTGTACTGATGTTGGCTCTTATAGTTGGCAAGAGCCAGATACGTCCATCTTTTCCAAATTCTAGGTTCAGTGACTTCAAATTGGTTGCTTTGAATTGGCCAAAATGGGAGTATTTACACCAAGGAAATTGGCAAATACACAAATCAGAGCTTTTTTCCTCCCCTTAATGAACAGGCTGTTAAACATTTACTAGTAAACCACTGGTGGCATTTACCAATATTTTCATTCATGCCTCTGACTTTTGCCTGAATATGAGGTTAATATTATATTTAAATCTCCTATCATTTTTTTCTAGCAGCCTCATATATAAACACTCCCAAACACACCCACTCACTCAAGCCTTGCAGAAGTATTTGTTTGCCTGAGCATGCAGGTCATTTCACACCTCAGCCGTAGTTGCACCTCTTGTACCTCCCTCCACAAGGTCCTTCGATCAGCATCATCCTCTGGCCAGTTCCAACGCATTCTCATGCTCTGGTTAAGGCTCTCCTCCTCCAGGAAGCCCTCCATATCCTGAAAGTCTCAACGCACACCTGTCCTCAGGGCTCCCTCAGCCTGATTTGTCCCCATCATAAACCATATCAGATTGCTCTGTGAGTACCAGCTTTTGGGTATCTCGCTCACAAGACTGTGAGTTGTCAGACACAGCTAAATTAGATAGATCTTAGTGAACCTTTGTTGAAAGACAAAACGGCAAGGCTCGTAGAGGCAAATCTGGGACCTGCATCAGCACAGATGTCCAAGACGGGAGGTGTGGGGACCAAAGTTGTTCAGGAGAATGCACAACAGCCACTTGGAAAGGCTCCTAGCACTGTCCCCTTGGGGGCTGACTGCAGGTGCTATGAGACCATCGGGCAGTGGAAGAGAAGAAACAGATCTACATGATGCAAGGAAAGAGAGCGAGAGAAAGAGAGAGAGAACCTCTAATGAGATCCTGGGCTCAGCGTTCTTTCTCTCTTGCCAGGACCTGAAACTCTGGGCAACGGCTCCTCTCTTCCAGTCCAGGAGGGCCAGTCCCTGCGCCTGGTCTGTGTCGCCAACAGCAACCCTCCTGCCATGTTGAGCTGGACCCGGGGGAGCCTGCGCCTGAGCTCTTCCTCACCCTCGAACCCTGGGGTCCTGGAGCTGCCCCGGGTGGAGCTGGGGCACCATGGGAAATACGTCTGCCGAGCTCAGCACCTGTTGGGCTCCCTGCAAGCCTCCTTGAGCCTCTTTGTGACCAGTGAGTGGGAACACACCTGGGGAAGGATGCCTGGGTCCTTGGGAGGAGAGAGGCTCTTCTGATCCCACTGCTCTCTCTCCCCACAGACCCCTACAGCTGTTAGGTCCCTCCTGCTCCTGGGGGGGGGGGGGGGGCAGGGTCTGGGTGGCGTACTGGGGACTGTTCTTAGAGACATGGCCAGTGTTGAGATGGAGAGAACACTCACACTTCACCACCTGGCTCATGGCCACCCCATCCTACTGCAGGAGGCCCCTTATTTATTTCTGTTCCAGGTGCTCCACAGAACATGACCGTCCACGCCTTCCGGGGAAACAGCACAGGTAGGAGAGGCCTGGGTGGAAGTGAGGTCTCAGAAGTCTATTCAGGCGACAGAGTGGAGGTTGGACAGAATGCACTCACTCTTCATCCCTTCTCTAGTTCCGCCTCTGTCCTCCCCCCTCCCATCCCCTGGCAGGGTCACTGGGAATTCCTACTTGATCCTTCACTGTCACCTCTAGTTGCTTCTCTCTCCCGACCTTCCCTCTCCCCTCTTGGTCCCATGACATCTTTTCCCTGATTCCTTTCCTCTTCTCTGACTGTGCCGTCTCCATCTCACACAAGGAGACTGAGTCCCCAGAACTCTGTACCAGCCTCTGGCTGCTTTCTGCATCACCCTACAGCTCAGCTCATCCACGCTGGTGCTTGCAATCCAACCTCCGCCTTGAAGACAGTCACAAATCCCTGTCAGATCCAGATGGTCCTGAGTGTCCTGCTCTCCCCCTTCCCAGGCCACTCCCACCCAAGTCACCTGAGTCAATATGCTGGAAGTGACTTCAGACATCTCTGTATGTCACCCCACACTTCCGATGACTTGGTGAGTTTTGAAAACTTGAATTCCTGAAAATGTCTCAAATCCCTCTCTTCCTCCATCCCCATGGCTGCAGCCCCACCTTAGGCCTCCATTCTTGCTCTCACTGGAATGAGTGAGACCTGGACAGGACCAGCCCCCTCTCTGGACTGGCAGCTTCCATTTTCTCCTCCTCCACCTGCCAGAATTTGGACCCCAGACCTGACCCTCTTACTTCCCCGATCAGAACCCTCCCAGGGCCCCCTGTGAACCTTAGGGGAGAGGCTGAGAGCATCATCTTGTGGAAGCCTCCAGATGGTCAGACCTATGCGTGTCAGCCCCCTGCATGGTTCACACATCAAGGTCCTCCTCCTGGGATGGTCCCTCCTGTGTCTAGACACGGCCAACTCTTCCTCAGACGTCCATTTCCCATCCTGCATCCTCCAGTTGCCTCTCCTTTCCCCACCTCACTTCACGATCTTCACCCTGCTCAGCCCTTGCTTGCAATGCTGTCTCAGGAACACTATTCTCCATTCCTGTGTCTGTGGGAGGGCAGAGGGAGAGAGGGCTTCTCAGCCCTGCCCTATGGCTCTCTCTGTCTCCCTAGTCCCAGAGGTCCTGGGCAATACCACCTCCCTGCGAGTCCAGGAGGGCCAGTCTCTTCGCCTGGTCTGTGACACTGACGGCAACTACCCTGCCAGGCTGAGCTGGTCCCGGGGAAGCCTGACTCTGATCCCCACGCAGCCTTTGGATCCCAGGGTCCTGGAGCTGCCCCGGGTGGTCTTAGGGGACGGAGGAGAATTCACCTGCCGAGCTCAGCACCCTTGGGGCTCCTACCACAGCTCTGTGACCCTGGTTGTTCAGGGTGAGTACAGCAGGACACCTGCGTTCTAGGTGGGGCCGTGAGCAGGCTCAGATGTGGACTTTAGGGAACTCATCCCTCCATCCTTCTCCCCCCTTTTCTCCCACAGGTATCTCCTGCTCCTGCCCCCACATCTCTGGGGAGCAGCGGGGCACCTGGCCTCTAGTCCTCACCCTGCTCAGGGGGGCCCTAATGGGGGCTGGCTTCCTTCTCACCTATGGCCTCACCTGGATCTACTACACCAGGTGAGAAGCCCTTCTCAAGGTGTCCTACACCTTGGGGACCTTGTGTGGCTTCACGCATCTTCTCCTCTCCAGAACAAACTCTCCACGGCATCAGTCCCTCATTGAAGAACTGTGTTTCCCCCACAGGTTCAGAGGCTCCCAAGGGGACAGTGCTTCAAGGCGTGACTGAGCCCCCTTAAATCGAATTGCAGTTCATGTAATATGTTGCTCTTGTCTGCTTACCTTCATGTGGTTAATATATTGTTATAAATCCCATGATATTTTATTTTTACAAGTTTATTTTAAAGAGATATTTTTAATGAGAAAATAAACTCTTTAATATGGATCCACATATTAACCATTTCAATGGCTCTTCATTCCTTTTATACATTCCAATGTCTCCATTATATCATTTTCCTTTTGCCTGAAGATCTTTTCTTATATTTCTACTAGCGCAGGTGCGCTAGGGATGAACTGCCTCGGGTATTGTTGGTCTGGAAAAATGTTCATTTACATCAGCTTTGGAAAGATCTGTTTATTGGATCAGGAATTCTAGGTTAACGTTTTCCCCTTCCTGTTCTTCCAATTCTTTGGCTTGCCTAGTTTCTTAAGAGAATTCTACTGTAATGTTCATCCTTCTTTGCGGTTGTCTTTTTCTTTGACTGGTTTGAATATTTTCTCTTTTTTCCTGCGTTTAAATGGTTTGAGTATGTGGGCCTTGGTGTGGGAGGTGTGTGTGTGTGTGTGTGTGTGCTCCCACAGCTCCACCCAAGCCCTCTGTTCCCCCTTGGTGAAGGCGTCCTCCTCCAGGGCCGACCATGCCGCCTTGTCTACCACGTTCTTCCCGCCCAGCCCTGCACATCTCTCCTGCTCTGGACAATGGCACCTCCATCCCTGTTAGTTCCTAGAGTCAGGGTTCTGGGAGTCACTCTAGCCACCTCCCTCCCTCCCCCTCCACACCTCCGTTCAAATTTCCCCCCCTGAAATTGTCTGAAATCCCTTCTTACCTCCATCACCAAGGCTGCTGTCTTCACCCAGGCTGCGGTCTCCCTCCTGAACGATCCCAACAGTTTCTTCTGTGGCCTCTTGTCCTCCAGTCTCTGGCTTCCAGCTCTTCCCTACACTGAGCTCGGAGGAAGCATGTTGATATCTATAAGACCCTGCTCCTTTCCTGCTCAAAAACTTTCCATGGCTTCCCATTGCCCTCAGATAAAGCTCAAGTTTGTCTGTCTTCCCCACAGCTGGAACTAGTTGAAGGTCAAAACTGATTCAAAGATCATATTTTATGTTAGTTTGTGAATGGATGAAGGAATGAGTGCATGAAATGAGTGAAAGTGTGTGTTGCTTTTCCTGCCGCATCTGAACCATTTCTGCCTCTGGCGCCCATACAGGCCACCCTGAGACCCACCTCTAGCAGGCCACCTCCAGGAGGGTCCCAAAGCCTTGATTCTCTGGGAGCTGGCCAGGTGGGACCTGCTTCTCCAGTGCAGATGATTGTGTATGAGCCCAGGAAGCAAGGCTTAGAGGCTCTCATCCTTCTTTGCTGCCTTACTTGGACAAGCCACTTGCCTCCTGGAGTACTGTGATTTACAAGAAATATGTTTGGTCCTTCAGATGACTAAAATATATACTTCTCGTAGATGTGTGGTCTTCCTCCACAGTTTCTGGCTCACAGCTCCCAAAACCCTTGGAATTTCTAGTTCATGTTAATAAAGGTGACTTTTGAACCCTACCCAAAGGTGGGGGCTGGTTGCCAGGAGAACCAGCCATGTGATCAGAGGATTGGAACTTTCTGTCCCACCCCCTGATTTCCAGGGAGGGGAGGGGGCTTGAGGTTGAATCAATCACCCATGGCCAATGACTCGGTCAACCATGACTACACAATGAAGCCTCCCTAAAAACCCACAAGGCCCTCAGGGCAGGGCATTTCAGAAAGCTTCTGGGTTGGTGGACACATGATGGTCCTCGGAGGGTGACACATCCAGAGAGGGCCTGGCAACTCTGCACCCCTCCCCTCATACCTCGCCCTAGACATCTCTTCCCTCTGCATGTTCATCTGTATCCTTGATCATATGCTCTAATAAACTGGTAAACCTAAGTGTTACCCTGAGTTCTGTGAGCTGTTTGAGCAAATTAATCCAACCCAAAGAGTGGGCCGTGGGCAATCACAGTTTGTAGCCAGGTGATCTGAAGTACAGGTGACAACCTGGACTTACGGCTGGTGTCTAGGTGAAGGGTGGTCTTGTGGGACTGAGCTTTTTACCTGTAAAATCTGATTCTGTCTCCAGGTAGACCGTGTCAGAGTTGAGCTGAAGTCTCAGATGCCCTGCTGACTTCTGAGATCCACGTGATGGTATGCAGAAGCCCTCCACACACACACATTGGATTTGGGTCCAGGAACCCCTTTGCAGCTGGATATGAATGTTTGGAGGTAGGAGAGATGTCCAGGGTGAAGACGTGAAAACGTATAGCCCAGGTAAAGTGATGACAAAAGATGAGGCAAAAAACCAAGAAGGGTATGATAAGAGAATGGTAATTCTTCAAAATATTAAAGATAGAATCACCATATAACCTGGCAATTCCACTTCCGGGTATTCATCCAAAAGATTTGAGAGCAAGGACTCAAACAGATATTTGCACACCCATGCTCACAGCAGCGTTGTTCACAACTGCTTAATGGTGCAAGCAACCCAGTCTGAATGGATGGGTGGATAAACACAATGTGATGTGTACCTACCGTGGAATATTCTTCAGTATTAAAGAGGAAGGAGTCCTGACATGTGCTGCCACATGGATGAAGCTTGAGAACCTTAGGGTAAGTGAAATAAATCAGTCACAAAAAGGGCAAAAACTATCTGATTATAACACTTATGGGAAGTATCTAAAGTAGTCACATTCCTAGAGACACACAATGGGATGGTGGTTGCTAGGGGCTGGGAGGTGGAGGGAAATGGGGAGTTTCTGCTTAATGGGAATAGAGTTTCAATTTGCGCAACTCGGAAAGACTTGTTGCTTTGTTTTTTTGACTAGATGTCAAAAAAATCCCATACTCCTATTGTAGAAAATACCCAGTGTGGTACCAGGACACACAGCAAACTCACCAGTGACTGCAGCATTAAAGCCAGACAGGATTGAGTGTTTGGGGAGGAAGTGACTCCACTGGGTGGGAATATCTCATGGGCATGGACCAGGTCAGTCGACTCCTTTCGTGTCTCCAGCCTTCCTGACACAGAGATGCTCACTCAGTGTTTGAGGAATAAATGATTGCCCCTGTCACCTCATCTAGGACCCACTTCTTTTCCTCTGCCCCAGACACTCACGCAGACTCTAAAGAATCCCCCATCTGGCAGGACCCACCATCTAAGCTCTAGATGAGGCTGTGACCCACTGAGGTCAAGCAGAAGCTCAGCAGCTCCCTGATGTAGACAACAGGACTCAGAAATGCAACTCAGATGGGAAGCCCTTACAGACTCGCTGTGTCCCATTCCTCACATGTCCTCAGAGGTCCTGGTCCAGGCTCTGGTGCAGGAGGGAAGCCCCAAGATGGGGGCAGGACACGGGGTCTGCTCCTTGTCTGCTCCCCTCTAAGAGGATGTCAGGGTCTCTGGGCCGTGGAGTGTCCATCCATGCAGTGCAGAGGTGGGGCAAGCTCAGGCCTGCGGTTCCTCTTCTGTGAAGAACCGAGGTTGTGTGCTCCTCCCCAGCTTCCCACGGGTTTGCCCGCAACCTCCTCTCCCAATAACCTTCTCCTTCTCTTTTCAGACACAGGACAGATGCCCAGAATCCTCCATCTCAGAGATGCTGCTGCACCTGCTGTGGGCAGGTGAGTGGGTCTAGGGGAGAGTGAGCAAGCAGGGTGGGGGCTGTAGCTGATCCTCATTTTCCCACAGGGCCTTTGTCTGAGGGCCTGGCTGAGTAGGGAACCTAGAAGGACACAAGCTGGAGCCAGAAAAAAGTGTCCAGGAGGCTCTTACCTTCCCCATCAGGGCTGAGACCATCCTCTCCTGCCCAGAGGCACTGGAACAGGTGGACAGAATGGGAGAAAAGGGATCCAGGCATAGTGTCTGATAGTGCTGACCCTGACACTCAGTTTTCCCCTTTGTCAAATGTGAGGACTAGCCTTCTCACCTTCAGAGTTGTTTTTTTGTTTCATTTGGTGCAGCTTGCATGAAGTAAACTACTTAAAGGAGCAATACAGAGGCCAGTATACAGAGTCTTAGCAAGAACATCCCCTTGACCTGTGGCTCAGCCAGGTGGAGCAGACAGACATCACCCTGAGGAAGGACAATGCTTGAGAGGGAACAGGAGAAGCGGGAGAAGGAGCAGAGAGAGGAGGCCAGGTCCACTTCTGATTGTCACCTTCTCCCCTGGCTCCATCCATCCCCACCTCTTTGCCCTCCTGGCCCCAAACCCAAACCATGACCCTCAGCTCAGACCCTTCTGCAGAGGTTCCTGAGCTCCAACCCTGACCCTGTTTCAGCACCACGGACAGAACCGGCTCCCTCGCCTGGGTCTCCCCAGGGTTCAGAGTGCCTCCTGGTGGATGGAGCCCCCCCCCCCCCTCGCCCCCGGGCACCACCCACTTACCAGCCACTGGTGCAGAGTGGAAGGAGCCTGGGGAAGGGTCTGGTGACATCTTAGGTCAATGATACTGGTCAGGGGTGTCCAGGATATTCCATGGTGTTAACTAGGGATTGGTTGTTGTCCTGAGGTGAGGTTGGTTTAGCCAAGGGTGTCCCCAGTAATTAGACGGAATTACAAAGTTAGCCTTGGATCGTTATGGATAAGAAAGCGTTAACCACTCAAAGAGGAAGTCCTTATGGTATTTTACAACTGTTGCAAGACAATGGGCGAAATAAACATTCCTTTTATCTTATTTTATTGAGGAAGGTTAGCCCTGAGCTAACATCTGCTGCCAATCCTCCTCTTTTTGCTGAGGAAGCCTGGCTCTGAGCTAACATCCGTGCCCATCTTCCTCTATTTTATATGTGGGACTCCTGCCACAGCATGGCTTGCCAAGTTGTGCCGTGTCCACACCCGGGATCCCAACCTGGGGACCCCAGGCTGCTGAGAAGCGGAATGTGCGCACTTAACTGCTGTGCCACTGGGCTGGCCCCTAAACATTCCTTTTAATTCTGTACTTGTACTCACCCAGCCTGAACCCCACCCATCCCTGCAGGAATGCTTTCTGTCTTTCTCTGTCTGAGCTGATTTTCACCTTTTCAGTCTGAGACAGGTTTTTCCCCTTTCCAGGTTTTCTCACATTTCTGTCTGGAGCCCTCTGGTCTCTTGTTAGGTGTTCTCAACCACTCCAGGGCTCACACTCCAAGTGTGCCCAGACACTTGCTGTGGTTACTAGCCCAGGCTGTCTGGAGCCCCAGAGTCATGAAACAGCTGGAAGTCTGCATCCTAAAAGGAGTGGAAACAGGAACATCATATCTTCCCAACTTTCTCCTACATGTGCCTCTCTGTCCTTCCTCCCCTTGCTCAGGAGTGCCCACTGGGGCCGGGCTTCCTCCTGCCCTATGGCCTCTCCAGGATCTGCTACATCAGGCCATCAGGGACCTCTCCAGGTAACCCCTTACTTGAGTCCCCCAAACACCAGAACATGGTTCACCAGCTTGTCACCTCCAGAGCCAGCATTCTACAAGACTCTGACCTCACTCCTGTTTTTCCTGGCAATGTAGGGGGCCTTTGGAATATGAGGGATGAGGAAAACTTGAGCTCCTTTTCCCCTCAGGACAGGAGAAGGTGCTGGACATGGAAGCCTGAAAGGAATGGACAGACACGGGGACACCATGATCACTGTCTCCCAGACCTCTCTCCCCATCCCTAACATAACCGTGCACTTTAGGGAAGCACTTTGCTGAGTTGACCCTGAAACTATGCAGAGAAACAAATGAGCAAACTTATTTACCTCTCACTTCTACTCTTCCAAACTATTCCCTATGGCTATGAGGGAGTAGAGACAGGGAGAGGAAAAACATATATACATAATTTTTTTTACCAGAATTAAAGCAATACTTGATCCAAAACTCTGCTACTTGTGTATTTACCTGTATGTAGATTTCGGAAGCCTGTCATTGGGCACATACTCATCACCTGCGGTGTAATTTATCATTAGGATGCAAGGCCAGTCTACAGCACTTACGTGAGATGCACAGTCTTGCCTCCAAGGACTCACTTTCTAAGGTTGAAACTTAAATACATGGTTAAAGAAACTTGTCTTCCCGCCTGCTCTCTGCTCACCTCCAATCTGTCTCCAAACAGAAGCCAAAATGAATTCTAAAAACCCAATGATGTCTCTTTTATGCTTCCAACCCTCCAGTGGCTCCCAGCTGCCAAACAGAAACAGCCCAAATCCTTTAAGATGAGCCCAAGGTGTCACACGGTCCATCTTATTTGGCCTAGGGGGACCTCTTTCTAATGACTAGAACACATCACAAACCAAATGCCAACACATGCACAGAGGTACACACAAATTTGTTCATTTATTCTATCAAAGGATAATTTTGTTAAAAGGTAAAATCATGACTGTCACATAGATATAAAATGAACAGGAGCTAAAGATTTTTTTTATGGTGGGAAAAACACCACATAACTTGAGATCTACGCTCTTCAACAATTTTTACATGTGTGGTAGTGTTAGCTATAGGCACTATATGGTACAGTGGATCTCTAGAAATTTTTCCCCTTCCATGACTGAAATTTATACTCATTGAACAGCAACTCATTTTATATAACTCACTAATGGGAGAACCAGGCAGAAACGGAAGATGTGCATATGTATATGGAGTAAAGTAGTGTTGAAATGAATTTGTGAATGCATGTGAAAGTGGCATGGTGGGGGGATTCAAGCAGCCTCCCAGTGAACAGAATGTGCATGTCTGTGGCCATGAGCTATTTGCATTGCTATTAATTATACACAAATTTTAGCATTGTAAAACAGCTCAAAGGCAATAAAATGCTATAATCAAATAACTCCAGAAGAGAATGCTCTAAAGAACGCATAGTTTTCCATTGAAGACAGCCACTCATCTCATCTTGCTTCTTCTGAATTTACTTAAAAATCTTAAATCAAATATTTATTGATCATCTAATATATGCCAAGCAGTTTTCTAGGCAGAATAGATTCCGCAGTGAATGGAAGAGATACAAGATCCTTTGCAAAGCTTACATTTTAATGGCAGGAGAGACAGCCAAAGAATAATTATGTAGATTATATAGATTATATTGACTGGTGATAAGGAGTTTGGACAAAAATGAAACATGAAAGATAATATAGGGAATATGGGAAAGATTATACTCTTCAGTATGTTCCGTGGACATTAACATTGAGAAACTGACATTTGAGTATGTACACATATGCTCACACACAGTAGGCACTTTACACAGACACATACAGCTTAGACATGCACACAGAAACACCACAGATGCACATATATATGCACACAGAGGCACATGTGATACGGCTCAACTCAAGGTTGACATAAGAGAAGCCATATTGTAGAAAGGAAACCATATTGTAACTTTAAGTGTCCTCTGACTGCCTAGCGCCAGACATGCTTTGTAGATTTTGTGGCCCCTCTCAGCTGTTCTAAGTTGCTAACTGTTCTTTTGAGTTCCTTAGGAATGTGATGAGCCC